>NW_009195890.1:0-20460 GCF_000690835.1 Fulmarus glacialis | reverse complement strand
CGCCTCGCAGGGGCCGCCCTGGCTGCCAGCACCTGGGCACGTGCGCCCGGTACGTAAGAATACAGAAAGGAAAACTAACATTTTCTTAGAACTCTATAAAGCTAGTGATCAGCTAAAATTTGGAGAGCCACTTATTTGTGTGAAGTAGCAGGCTTTCTATTGGATTGAAATAGCATACACCTAGTTGGCTACTCGCCTTTTAAAAAAAAGTCTGAAATTGACTTTCATGGAGTTATTTTCCCTAGACAACAAATAGGATGGACTGTAGTAATGGCTTATCAGTTGTCAAACTATCGCCTGTGAATCTCTAATGACCCGTGGAGCATTTGCTAGCAGCATCCAGACGAGTGCCTGCAGCTGCAGCCCTCTCCCTGCGGAGGTTCAGTCGTGCTGAAGAAAGTGTCCAGGGAGCTGTAAAAGGCAGGGAAAAGGAGAGAGTACCGGCTGCCTTTGAAGGAGCAGGGAAAGAATTAGGAGGAAAGATAGAAAAAAACCCCACAACAACACACTCAACAACAAATAAAAACAAACCAGGATAAGGACAACAGGATGAGGCGCAGGAGGGGAAGGTAGCTATAGGGTGTCAAAGTGAACAAGGAGCAGATGGGGGAGGGAGAGAGCAGAGGGCAAAAAGCTTTACACAGAACTGGAAAGAAATATCTAAACATACGTACATACTTACAGTACTTTCCTAGCATTACTTCTCAATGTAAGCAGTGGGTGCCTTTGTCTAAGGACACACTGCAATTGCGAACAGGAAGGGATGTATCCCACCAGGGACTGGCTTTTCTAAGATGTGATGTGACTTCTGGAAATGTCCATAAGCGTTTGGAAATTGAGCTCCGTGTTTCAAGCATTAAAATAATGGAAAAAGTCAGCCCTTGTAATTGGGAAGTAAAAGTCATATAATCCTAATTCATTGCAAAGCATAAAAGTTCTTAAATTGTAAGCTATTAAACCTTCAGGGATCTTTGCCACCAAGCTATAGAATCATAGAATCATTTAGGTTGGAAAAGACCTTTAAGATCATTGAGTCCAACCGTACACCTAACACTGCCAAGTCCACAACTAAACCATGTCCCTAAGTGCCACATCTACATGTCTTTTAAATACCACCAGTATCATTTAATGTTACTCATCCAATGGGCAGCGAGTTGAAGCACAGAGGCAGGGTACCCTTCCAAAGAGTATAGAGGACATCTCATGTAGCCTGTCTGAACCCTGTGCCACAGGAAGGCCGAGCAGTTTGACCTCGTGAGAAATGGGCTCATCCGAGTTGTGCGGAAAGCACAGCTGAAGGTACTTCAGACAACGCAACAGAAGCAGTGTTGAGAAAAAACATAGACTTTAAGTATTAAATGTATTTTCTTTAAATAACCTGGAAACAACACATTGTACTTGACCTCAGGGGAGTACAGAAAGACGTTGAAGTGCATGTGTTACCCAGTTTAGTGTACATATGTGTTTTTGAAAATATTGTTTGTTAAATATGACTTTTTTTTTTTCTTTAAAAGTACTTTAAATTTATTTAGACTTAAAGTACTTTTGAATGTTACTTCAATAAGGTTTCTAAAATACAAGGGATTTTGGTAAAAGAACTATGTTTTGGGGAAGGTGGTTTTGTTGTCCCTCAAGCGGGGTTTGTTACCTGGTGTGCAATGAGCCAATCCCACACACAGAGCCGAGGTATTTGTTTATGTCATGTCTGCAGAGAGATGGGTGCTAGGTGGTAACTCCACAAAGCTAGCACACCTCAGTTAACACACGGTAAGTATTTTATACATTCCGAGCAACTGTTATCAGTACTTCTACATCTACGCTTAGTCATCCTTGCTTCTATTGGTTCTTGTAATGCCTCGTCTTCACTTAAAGTCACAGTGTCCTTTCTTTTTACTGCGCATATTCAGTGGGGAAGGGGCTTTGTTGGGTAGGGGGCTTTCCTGCTGGTGGGTGGGTTTTTTACTATGCTAATTAGAATAGGTCCGAATACTCTAGAGGAATTTGCTGGGCTTTTCTAAAAAATGGGGTTAATTGGTAGCTCTTACCTAGTTGCAAGGATGTATCTCCTCAGTTATCTCACCAGAGCCCCCCTGGGGCCGCACACACACACACACACACACCCCGCCTCCAATTCCCGAGACAAACACTGCCAATGCAACCCAAAAGCCAACCCAAACAAGTGGATCTGATCAGACTACGGTTTCACAGAATGATATTACAGAGAAATCGTTTATAGATTAGATCATTTTGAATGTCTTTGATAAGCTTGCTTTTGTGTACAGGCACAAAATGAATTTCCTGCTTCTACGAATCCTGTTAATAGGATATTGATTACATATTTCGCCTTCTAAATTTTGCATTTCTTAGTTGTAAATAATAACATTGTTTTGAATCATGTCTCCAAGTGAAGGGTGGGGAAAACAGAACAACGTCCAATAAAAGCAAATAAAAATTCCATCCAGTAAAGTGCCTCTGGCTTAAGTGACAAAACAAGAAATCAATTGGCTGAAATATTCAATCATCTTCTGTGTTTGCACTTTCTATTAATTATATTACAAAGGAAAAACATGTCTCAATCTTTCCTTCATTTTCTACGTATTATTACAAGCCAGTGACAGTAGTGACACCTACAGCAAGAATATATTAGGAGAAGAATGGTATATTTATTTTTGGTTCTGTGGCTTGATATTTAATTTAAATAATACCGGAGCATGTGTGCTAGGCTCTGCTAATGATTCACTGATAAAACTGAGAATTTGGCTATTCCATTCTACAATTAGATACAGATGTGAATGCTCTGTTGGCCAAAAATTGCAAACCTGTGTAGCTGCCAACCACTCATTTGCTTGCCGTCAGTTTTGAGCCTTTAAGAGAGGGCACGTGGTGCTAAATGCAGCCCGTTGGCAGCTGGTTCACAAGGAATACAGTGTGAACAGGCTTGGGAAAGTTGTGTTTGGCAATAGCAATGGGCCTCATACAGTCAGTTTTCTTTGTGAGTTGAAGATTCAAAATTGTAACTCCAGGGAAGCAGAACAGCCTCACTTACTGTCAGCTTCCAAAGAAGACAAATATCATTAATGCTGCCTGTGAGGAAAATGCATCATAACCAGTAGACTACAGATGTATTTAATTTGTTCTTTTGTATATGGAGGATAGAGGCTGAAATGAGAAGCCTCAGTATATGCAGTCTCTCAAGTATACGCTCATTTCAAGAAATTCATGTTAAACTTCATTTGAAGAGTGATGATTGGCTCCACCACTTTTCTCAAAATGGTTATGTATTGACACCAGGTGTTTAATTAATCTTATCTGTAATAAATTTCTATCTTTACATAACTACAGACAGTTGCAGTGAGTAATCAGGGTCACCTATGTAATATAGCAGGATGTGGATGTGCTTATTTTTTTCAGTCCAACAACACTTAGTGTTTCTGCAAAATTATTCAGACCAAACCCTGAATTACTGTGGTACATGTTGAGGTAGTGGGACAAAGGGTCTCTACCTGGCTGTTAGCCTGGAGGAGCTCTGAGATTTCTGTGTCCTGGAAATCTATAGTCCTCAATATACATATATGTTCATGCTGTGATCTGCTTAAATGCAATGGTCAGTTGTATCTCTGTGGCTCCTATTTAGACTGAGCTTAGACTGATGAATAGAGCTGATCAGCCCTGGGTCCCATCTCATAAGAGTGGTTTCCATACCTGTTTAATGATAGCTTGTAATTCATTTATTTTACAGTTGCATACTTTTCTGGGCAGCAAAGCTGACTCTTATTATATTAATATAAGAATTCTGAGTTAGATGCTCCTCACAAAACCTCTGCTCCCTGTTGATGAGAACCTTATTCCAGCCAGGATAACAAGTATTCCTAGACTTATTCCTAGACAAGTATTCCTTGACAATAACTAAAAATTTTCACACGTACAAATTAATGATGCAATTTCTGCTTGGACATGCATTCTGTTTAGGTCTTATGGTACTACAATGGTAAAAATGGAAGTCTGCATTAAATGAATTCCTGACATATTGAAATGTTTTTATAGGCACTGTGTAAGCTAACATCTATTCTTCCACACTGCCCTCTCCACATTTTCCAACAGAGATCAGAAAAAGTAACTACATCAGAATGCCTATCACTGAAGTGTACCTGAATGAAAAAAAAAAAAAAGAGAAAGATAAGAAAGATGTTTTCTTTTCTGCTATATAAGAAGCAATGGTGAGAAAGGCTAGAACCCAGGACAACATCAGCAGAGCTCCACAGGTAACGGCTTTGCAGAATATAGCAAATGATGTCCACTTGGTCCTTGAGCAATGCCAAGAGAATTTCAGGGAAAAGGACTAAGCTTTTACTGCAAACGTCAAAAGCCCATATTCTGAATAGACTGACAGCTGCAAACACTGCGTTTAGTAGTGCTTTCTTAACTTTTGTTCTAATTATTTTTTCAATAAAAATCTTCATAGCTTGTTTTCTCTTCAATCTGGAAAAAAGCTATGAATTCCTTTTAAATGCTGTTCAGAAAGTCACTTGTCACTGCTGATAATTCATTAGAGGAAGGGAGCTACTCTGTTACCATCCATTGGTGGACCAAAGGAAATGACATCCGTATGTTACCTCTGTGTTTGTTTCGCTTGCCCTGTTCTCTCTTTCTTTCCAAAAAGTAGGAATATTTAGCTACATAAGTGAAAGTAAGATTTATGGAAGATAATATTGGTTTCAATATCTGACAGTATTAGGAAACGTTGGCAAGAAATAAAGAAATTAAATCTTCCGAGTCAGACAGCAATTCCATTTTCTGCAACAAAACTTTCTTGCTTTTTTTTTTTTTCCCTTTTAACAGAGCAGTTATTAAATGTTGAAATTGTTTTTCCAAAAAAAAGACTCAGTCCCCCATTTTCATTTTGCCTTGTGAAAGCCTTGTAAGTATGTTAGTGAGTCATGTGCTTTCTTGTTCCAGATCTGTTCCATAGTACTCAGTTTGTTCTTTTACAAACCCAGATGGCTAGAACTGGATGGATTGAGACTGATACCAAGACTGATGGAAGGGTGTTTTTCAAGTGGGAAGGTATTTTCAGGGGAAGGAAGTAGTTGCATCCAGTCGTCACCAATCTTATAAGAAAACTTTTATGGGATGGGACACTGGATTGGTCAAAACTTTGAGTTCGGTCTGTTTAGGCATTTTCGTAAGGCTAGTACCCTTAAAAAACTGGAGAAGTTTTTAAAGTCAAAAGCCAGGGGTTTTTTTTTGGAATTACAGTTATTTAATAAATTAGAAATACAAGCAGGCAACTTTTTAGAAATGGAACTCAAAATGACTAGCTAGAAGTGCAAAATTAATAATTTTTTTGTAAATAAAACTTCTGAATGGCTGTGTACTTGAGGGACAGGTCTTTTCTTTCAGGTTTGCGCTCTGGGTAGCCAAGACCTTCCAGCTGCTGCAAACTCTGTGGTCTCTTCTGTGCCCAAGGAAGGTCTCTCCCCACCGTCACCCATAGGCCTGACTTTGTGTCTACCATGTGCTGACTTTAATTTCCAAGCTTTCTTCTGTGCTGCAGGCTCGCTGCTTGCTGGCCACTCACTCACTCTCTGCCATGTATCTCCTCTGCACTTTTGAAATGTCTCTTCCCTGTGCACGTTCAATTCATTACAGTATGCAATGCGCTCTCAAAACTCATTACTTGCTTTTTAAAGAATTATCACAGTTACATAAACAAGTAAAACACATGCCATCTTTAACATATCATGACTGAGCTGTTAAATACTGTTGGATAGAAAGGAATAAAACAGGAAAAAAGGGGAAATAAAGGACCATGACAGTAACATAGCCACATAGTCCTTTTCTGAAGGGAAGCTGCCATGCAACTCCCTCACACTATCATGTCTCACAATAGCTCTTGGTTTTGGTGTTTTTCTTCTGGATAGGGAGGGGAGCATGTTTTAGGACCTTCTTAGAAACCTCTTCTCAAGGCTATGAATCTTATCTGGAAGGGGGAAAATATTTAAGGATATAAGGGCCTAAATCATATTCCACCTTGGGACATAGGCTTCCCAGGAGGCACTCCAGAGGTGACACAAGGTCTGAATATATTTTTTACATGTCTTTTTTTTTCCTTTTTGAGATACTCACTTGTATATGGGTGTGATTACTGTAGACTACAAAAATTACTTCAATGCTTACAGTGATAGACATGATAAAATGCTCCCTGGTGCTTCAAGCAGATTCTTGCCAGAAGATATTAGAGAGATTTGACTGTGCCCTTCACAACTAGGAGTCACATTTATGTCTGCACAAAATTGTGACAGACTGAAGTGAATGGTTATAGGTATCAGAAGATTGGATGTGCAAAATCTCAGTAAATCTCAGTAAATGTAGCTAGCAACATAAAATATAAGAAAGAGCTAGTTTTGTTTCCTTAAGGTTTTCTGTAAATTGCCTTTAAAAGATCTACGTTTTACTCCCTTGCAAATATTTGTTTCCCAAAATGCTATCACTTGAACTAAAAACTATTTCCCTGAAGCTACAATATATTTTGTTTCTGAGAGCTAAATATATGTGAAGAAGAGAGTGAACAAATATTCACATTCTTAAATTTTTTTAATTGTAACAATTTATATTTTTTTCAAGGCCCTTCACATGCAGAGACACATCTTGAACTTCACAGAAAAAGCCTGAAGTTTATCAGAGGTCATCCTGTTGGTCACATAGTTTCTGGTTTGGTATTTGATTGTGGAAAATGATGCTCATTGGAATTTGTTACTCTGACAATTACATTTTTTGTTCGTTCAACTTCTACTTATCAAGTCCTAGATCATTATGTGCGGGATGAGCTAGTTTTATCCTGAGATCAGTTCTTCCAGTAGAGCCATCTGTGTTGCTGGGCTTGTAAATGAGAAAGAAAGATAATTCCTTCTAAAAATCTGAAAGCAGACTGGAGGACTAACGTGGCTGCAGGCAAAATGTTACGTGCAGTACTTGTGCTTTAAATGAAGAAAGGATTACAAAATGAGTGCTGTGGAAATGCTGTCCCAATAAATTTTATTGTGGCCATCTCTTTACCATTTGGGGATTTGGAATCTCCTTTCATATGATGGAGGACATTTTCTATAACCTTGCAGAGGTATTATAAAAATGAATGCATTTTTTTTAATGAGAAATTCCGATACAGTGATGAGAAATCTCATATCTGTTTTGGTTTTTTAAAAATTTATTTGTAATTTTTTTAATCTGTATATTGCTTATGGTTTTGTGTTTACTATAACTGTAAGTTTTGTAGAAATCAGGTTTAAGCCCTCAAATGAGTACATTTAACCTGAATAATAATTGATGATTCAGTGGCCTTGAATTTGGTTTTGCTTTAATGTGATGGTTGCATAAACTTTGCATCACTCCAAGAGACTGAAAAGGAAAAGTTTTAAAAAAAACATTTTTATGTTTTAAAACACTGATAGGTTAGTTTTCACTCCAGAATATTTTCCTCGCCCTTATCGACAACCAGAACTTTGACCTGCATCATCCCTTTACAATTATGCACAGGATATGCTCAAGAAAGAAAACCATGTGAACACGTTTTTGAATCTTAGAATAGTAGTATTGGAAAATATATGCAAAAATTTATATGGAGTTAAATTATTACCTTAAAATAAGGAAATGTTTGTCCAAATGAACACTTGTAAATAAATAAAAAAAAAAAACCTGGCCAAATTTTGATGCACCACTTCACTGCTTTTTATTGTTGAACAATGTTCAAAATGGAGTGAGACATTGAATAAGAGACGAAAAGTTACCTAGTTTAATTTCATGCGTAGAGCATCTACAGTAACTTCCCTCTGATTGTTCACTGATGCTGACAATTCAAATGTTCTTTTATAGCAAACAATATTTACAGCTATTCTTGTGAAGAAATTCGCAAAGTTAAGTTATAGAAATAGATTACCTTATAGGGAGAAGATTCGTGTGAGTGTTTTGGAACATAGATGTCAAGTTCAGCTAAACTATTACTGACACTGACAAGAAATGGGAGGCTGTGACATCAGTATGGCTGCGGGTTACTTTTTAGTATTGCTGCTGGGAAGTTCAGATTTCTCTAAACTGCTCTGTTCTGTAGTCTAATGATAAGGGAAACCAAATTATTTACCTATGCATCAAACATAATCCCCTAAGCCCAAGTAAAACCTTTCTATCATTATGAATGTTGCAGCGGAGGGGCAACTGGACATACAAGAACAGTGGACCACTTGCTGCTGTTCATCTTGCAGAGGTGTTGGGCAATGCCAAGAACACTCTTTTTTTATGGTGAAAGTTGAAGTCAGTGTGCTATTTTAAAAGAAAGAACATTACATGTCAGTGCCATAAACAAGTAACTGAAACAAGAGGGCCATGCACATGAGAGGAAGTGATTAGGGCATGCATGGAAATCAGGGGTCAGCCTCTTTACTTGCAAAGACTAGCTGTTGAGGGCAAACCATTTAGTTTGCTCATCCCGCATTTGGAACTTCTTCATAGAAATAATTCTAAACAAATCCCTGGGAATCCAACCATGTTAAAGAGTTGAAACAATACAAGATGAAGAGAGAATTTGAAGGGAATTAATCTGGAAGTAAGTATAGGCCAGTATCTAATAAAGAATAACGGCTTTTTTATTTATTTATTGACCTTGGTGTTTCTGAGGAGCCTGCATTTTGCTTCATGACATGGAGTGTTATATATATTTTAAAAGTGTGAGTGCCTGAGAGAAGGGAGACAGTTCTTAGATAGAACTTTGGTAGTAAAATAACTGCAAATTTGCAAATGTTAGCAATTCCTTTTATAGCTAAATGTTCATCTCCTTCTTGAAATCAGCCATGGAAATCATTCTGTGAACACCAAAAGCGTGGAATATGAGTCACCATCTGGTTGAGTGAACTGCCAGCATACCTACCCTATAGTCCCCAGAGATAAGATTTGGTTCTCTGAGGTGGCCTTCAATGCCCACAAGAATTATAGAATACATTTTTTAAAACCTTTCCTTAAAATAAATAATTAATTCAAATAAATGTGGCATGTCACTGAGTATGAAATTCGATCTGGCATCCAGGTTTCCTGGTTGGTTCTGACAGGGGATGACATTAGGCAAGAAACTTCTTTTTTTCATAGTTCACTTTGCACAGGTATGAAATAGAAAATAATAATGCTCAATTTCTCTTATAAGCTATTTTGAAATCTCTTGGTAGGATCACTGGATAAAGGTATAAAGGAGAATAGCCTTCATCATTGTGAAATCCTTTTCCATTTCTGGAAAACTTTCCTTTCTTTGCATTAATCAAGACACTAATGCTCTGGAAATATGTGCAAGAATATAATTCAATTCTTTGTTGTACTGCATAAATCTGTGATGATGATTTAAGGCAGCTCAGAGGCATTTTCACTTTTCAGTCTTCACATTCCCTTAATGTAGGTTCTTCCTGAGTAATTTCCATGCTGTGTAGATTGTTAAACATACTGAGACTTTGCTTGCAGTTACCTAGATCTCCATCAGAAAGTCTTGCCAATGACACAGCTGTAGATAACTATATCAAAGTGTAAAAATAATCATATAAACTAAAATTCCTTCACATATCATCCTCCAAATAAATGTGATCCCATGATTTTCTTGTGGAAAAAGAAACAAAAGTTAGGTCAATTCTCATTACAAAATTGTAATTCATTAGCTTTAGATTAATGAAACTTACATTTCTTATAATCTTCAGTAGTCAGTAGATCAGATAATCTTTTACAGTATTATGTAATGGTGTTTCTTCAGTAAAACCCAGTTCATATAAATATACAAAGTTGGAACCAGTAGTTCAGTCAATCATTCTGGTAAATGGAGAATTAGCAATGCTAAAGTCAGGTTCCCTTCAGAATATTTCAAGTTTAGTCTACTATACCACTCAGAATATTTGAAGTTTATTCCATTGGGGTATTGTGTGATTGCTATGCATGCTTCCACTTTGGAAACTTAAAGAAGAATGGTCTTGCCCAAGTATAAGTACTCATTCTGTCCTGGCAGAATGTCCTGGTTGTATTTTAAAGGAAAAGCAAGGCATATGTTATTGTTCTGAACTTTAAGGCAAGTCAGCCCTTCTATCCTTTTTTTTTTTTTAATTTGATAATTATTTGAATTTTATTAGCTAGCAAATCAGCAAACCACTTCAGTTTCAGTTAACATTTCTGATATTACTTGATAAAAGAAAGCTACTCTTACAAAACTGTATTTAGTTAATTTATTCTGCGTTAATATTGGTTGTAGGGAATTTCTAGAATTGTAAATCTGTTCTTTAAATATGATTCAGATGGAGGTTACAAATGTAAATACTGCCACTAGGGTTTTTTTTTTAAGAAAATGCTGGAAAGGTTTTTTTTTTTGCTTGTTTTGCTGAAATTTCAACTGTGCTAGAAGGTAGTTTATAGCTTTCAGTATACATATGTGCATATTCAGATATGTGACTGACAGACTGCTAGTTGGTGTGCATGGGACTCAGAAATATGACCTTTCTCTTTCATTTTTTTTTTTTCCCCCCTTACCTGATAAATCTGGTATTCTGTTATCTATAAAGGCCAATGTTGCTGAGTGGAAAAAGATTTTAAGCATCCATGTTCCTTGTCTACAAGAAGCAATGGGAGGACTTTTGTTGTGCCATCTCCAGGGTTTCTGTAGAAAGATCAGGGAAAATATGGCCTCATAGCAGCTGCCATTTTGTTGCAATTTTTGTCTCTCCTCTGTCCAAAGGCTGAAGAAATACTTTTACATAGGACTAGAAAGGAAGTCCTTATTTTTTTTTAATGTTTGTTCTTTGCTGACTGCAGCCTAAAATGTCTCAGAAACTTGGCAAGAATAACTTTTAAATCAGTTAGGCCTGGGTTGCTCCTGTTTCTTTTGAAAAGTTGTTTAATGGTTTCGCTTTGCTGACAGCTGGAAGCCATTTCTAATTTTCAGTTTGAATGTATCCATGGCTGTCTTGGTTCTATTGGTCTGGTTACAAAGAGTGTATTTCAGTTCAAGTATTCCTTTTCTTTCATTTGTTTTTAAACCCACTAATTAGTGTAGAGAAACAACACACTCTCATCCCTTACTCTTCTGATGTTCTCTGGGCCATTAGAGAACCTGTCTAATTTAGTCGCCTTTTTCTGTACTTGTGTGTATTTATTTTCATCTTTTCCATTCTATGTGTAATCTCATTTTGTACAGAAATAAATTTCCTGATAAATCAAGGGACTATACTTTTAGTTTTCATGGTAACATCACCTTATCATCCAGATTCTTTATGATGAAAACATGGACTCATTATTCCCTTTTCTTTTACTTCCCATGTCATACCCCAAGTTACTTAGTATCTAAAGCATGGATGTGTTCAATTTCAGTTCCTTTACTCTAGTTATCAAGCTGTTCCTGCATGACAATCCATTGCCTGTCATACTGATGATGTCTCCTAGTTTTTTTAACAGATGTAATCAGGAAGCTCCTACTTTGGTGACCAAATAGTTAATGAAAACGTTGATTACAACAAAGCCAATAGCTGAAAAATAACTTTCCACTTGCCAAACAGGTTCTCCATAAACTCTTATTGTTTCCTGTTAATCTGTTACTCCTTCATCGTAAATACTTTGGCTAATATTTATAGGGTGCTTTTTCAAGTGTTTTACTGAAGTGCAATGGTCTCTTCTATGTCCCTTGTATTGACAAGGCATGAATTTCTCTGTATTTTTATCAAGGAAGAATGTTACTATGAGAAAGTGACTGCTCATGTCTACTTTTATCTTTTACATCGCCCTGAGATGTGTTCCTTGAAAGGTCTTTCTTGTTTAATTGCCATTGTCTCTCTGTGGCTGTCACGCTTCTCGAAGACAAACAGTATGTTCTATCCAGTTGGAAATTTTTTTAACCCAATTCAAAGTGACAGTTTCTGCCAGACTTGAAAATTTTTTAGTGAACAGAAATTTCACACTCAGAAAAATTCCTATTTGTTTCATCATGCTTTTAAAAATTATTTTCATAAGTCTTGTTCTTACTAACCTCTTTCCTATTAATGTAGATAATTGAGCAAGAGTGTATTACTCTAGTGTTTTGATACAGCTTTTCTGTAAACAAGCAGACAGCTGGTGAAGTTCTCAGCAACTTGAAAATTTTTAATGGGGCTTTGTTTGTTTGGGGTTTTTTTTATCTGCAGTAGTGAAATGCTTCCACCAATCAAGGAAATATAAATGTTGAAGGATAATTGGCACTTCTTCAAGCAGTAACACCCTGCACGTCTATGAAATAGTAATTCAGTTCCTATGTGGACAATGTATTAGACTTCATTGCATGCTTTGTTGGTAAAAAATGGTAACAGCCGTCACTGATACACAGTGCAGACCTTCACAGACACCCTTGGAGAGAAATACCCTGGGGAGAAAACAATAGTCCCCAAGTGAAAATCTTGGCCATGTAACTAACCTAATTTATAAAGGGTAAGGCTACTGGACAGTGTGAAAATATCACTGGGTAGTAATGTCATTCTGAGGTCTTTTAAACAGTGAGCACTGCAACCTATGTGCACCAGAAGATGTCTAGCACATTTTCTGCACCTCTTGGGTTCTGCTGTAAGTGTTGTGTGCAAGCTGGCTAATGGTACATGTGATACCCTTTAGCAAAACATGATTAACTCTAGCAAAACATGATTAACTCTTCTCCAGACAGTAGCAAGAAATCTCTTGTTCACTGTTAAATCCACTACAAAGGAGAATTTATGCCACTAAACAAGAAATGGGTTGGTTTTCATTATTTTTTGCTTCTTGACTTGCTGTAGGTTGCTAAGAATGGCATGGTCCCAGACATCCTACGGTAATATCTGCCCTTTTTGTCAGGTGAATATGGCACTCAAAGGCTCTTGAGGGGTGAGCTAGTATTTGCCACTTCCCATTCAGGTGTATGAATCACTAGGGTTTTGCTCTGCATTTAGGTCAGCTGTTAGTCTGAATGCATCACAGTGCTAGGCCAGCAGTAGAAGTAACTTGGCATAGAGATCTGCCAAGGTTATGTCATGTCCTTTAAAATAAAGATATTGAAACTAGTTAAAATTGCAGATGCTTAGTTCACTGACAATATTAAATCTTTCTTCTAGAAGAGAGGTGAGTACCCATGAAAAAAACTTGTGATATGGTTTTTGTTGTGTGTAATACTTACTTGCTGGGGAAGTAATTTGGATTATGATATAAACTAGAGTTCTATACAGATTAGGTTTGGATTCAATTTTTAGCTACAGATAAATAATTATTCCTCCTCAGGAATCATTTACAATGCACTCCTGGATGTTCTGTCTTATAAGATTTACAGTTTAAGGAACTGTTTACAATACATTGGTATAGATACTAAAAATAAAGTTACTTATTCACTTCGCTCAGTTTTGTCTTGTCACCTTTTCTTTCCTAATGCCTAAATTATACCCTCTCATCTTAGCTGTTGTGAAGTCGTATTTTGCAATAGAGTTTGTCTCCTCTGTCTAGTAAAATAAAAATAGTTCAGGAATTCTTCATTAAACATGAATTACATGCCACATGCATTATACATAAAAGAAGGTTAAATACAATGAGCATGAACAAGAAATGACAAAGAAGGGTAATACGAGCAGAAGAGTGCCAGGAGGAAAACTAAAAAGAAAACTAAAAGACAAGGGGAAAACCCAGGATACATAGATGAAAACATGGAATCAAGAAGTTTTTCTCATTTGCAACATACATTCCCCAAAGCAGACAAAATTTCAAGCATTAGAAAACTGTTAGGAAGTTATGCTCTACATATGGAACTCTCCACAGATTGAGAAGCAGCACACAGATACTGACCTGGCTGAAGAAGTAACAGACTGACAAGTTAGTTAAATTCCAAACTTTAAAAAAAAAAATTGTCTATAAGGTTATATTTGTATTAAAGTTTTTAAATCTTAAAAGTGATTATTCTCCTAGCAGACAGAACTCACATGAACCTCTTTTTGACTCAGCATTTTCTAAAATCTACTGACAAAATGAGTACTTTAGCTGCTTGTCTCTTCTCAAAGTTTGTAGTCTTTCTGTTATTTTAAAGAACAGAGAAGAAAGAGAAGTTTAATAATTTCAATCAGATTTTTCAAAGAGTACATTTAAAATAGTGAGATAAGTAGTAGATGAAGCTGTAGCAAAAGTTGATTTTCAAAGACAGCTATGTTTATGTTTCCAAAACTGACTGTCCTTACGTTTTGAGTTTACTTAATAGGAAAAAAGTGAGAGGTTTTTTTTTTTATTTGGCCCTTTTTATTCTTCTATTCCTGTCTGACAATCAAAATATTAAATTATGAAAACTTACTACATCACATTTGACATATTTAGTAGCAGAACATGAACTTAAGCTTTTATAGATTGTGTTGGTTATACTACAACTGCTGCTTGATTTTCATGAATTTTGCAGGAGAAGTTATAGGAATGTAATGATAATTTTCAGTCCTCTGTCAGATCTACTTCTGTGTATTTAGTTACCGTTCTTACTCTATCCTGGGGCAATGGAGCTCAGCAGAAAACCTTTTGTTGATTTCAATGAATGTTGAATTGGGTATTACACATGGAGCAGACTACCTAGCTGTTTATTTTGCAGGATATAAGTTTTTCTTGCAACATATAGATATATTTTTAAAGGTGTAGCAAGGATCATCATTCTTGGTCACCAGATGTTAACATAAGAATATTTCACTCAACATAGATAAAGAAAATATTCATAACACTTTGGAGAACCAAGCAGTTCAGTTTCTCAAGTTGTGTCATTTAGTGGCAATCTGGGCAACAGTATGAACATTAACACACATAGGGGAGGCTATGATGAAAATTTAGAAGCAGAAATTGCTTCTGACCTGGAGTTAACTGCAAAGATTAGGAAGTAACTAAGTAACATCTTACCACCAGCTCCTGGTCTTTATAACCTGATGTTTCCATTTTTCTTGTTAAAAACAACAGAGTGGCATTAAGACATACAACCAGATACCCTTAGGTAGCCTAGTAACTGTGAACTTGTAGACCAAAAGTAGTGCTCTGTCCCTCCCACTAAATAAGACATGAGCAGCCACTCCAGGTCATAAAGCTCTGTTGACATTACTTTATTAAACAGTACACTCAATACCTGGAATGGTATGCCATTTGCCAACTTTTAGACAGGAAGTTTAATCCTGAGTTCATAGTAGTAATATCATAAAAGAAACTTCTCTGTTCAAAAGAAATTATTTCAGCAATTGACAAAGTATTGTTAGTAAAGAAATGGCTTTGACATGACTGCTATAATGCCAGTCATAATGGCTCAGTAGTACCCCCAGGAAGCAGTTACATTCACAAGATGATGAGTTGGGGTTTGGTAGATTATGAGTTAACGTGAAAGCTTATCTACTTAAACCATTTTTGAACTAGGCGAACATACAACCCTAACTACCCTACGTACTCCTCGTGATGGTAGATTCTAATCCAGCAAAATGCTTTGAGATTAGGAACAGCCCATTTTCAAAGGACATCGTGTAGTTAAAGAAAAATTAAATGTATTTCACAAACGAAGCCTGAAAAAGTGTTATCTTTCCTGCTTGTAAAGGATTGCAACAGAGAATGTAGGTGCTATTAACTTCTGCTTAATTGCAGAAGGGAATAGAAGGGAAATCCCTTCTCATCAAACACCTTTGAGGAATACTGATTTAGTCGCAGTATTTTACAGTCATTAGTTCAACTTGGGGCAGTATGAACTAGCTGAGCAGACAACAGGCAGCCTACTCTGGGCTGTGCCAGAATACATGAAGAATTTTGAGCAGAAGAGGGCTTTTATAAATATGCAATGCTTAAACTGAGAAAGCCTAGGCATTTCATCATGACAACAAGGTATTTATGCATTTTATTTCCCTGTCTCCTTCATACTTTTCAATATTTCTTCTTTTTACTGAATAAAATTGATTGTGCAGCCAGAGAGAAGAAATCACCAGTCCCAGTGGAGAGGTGTAGAATTAGAGATGTGAGTTCTTAACTACCTTTTAACATCCACACACATTCATGATTAGAATAATAAACCTGTAGATGTCCTTTCCTATACTTCAAAAGGTTGTAGATGACTAACAGAGGGAAGAAGCAAAAGACCTATGCTATCTGAATTGACAGAGATTCTTCTGAAGAAAAATGTCCTTCAGCTAGCCCTTCCCTCTGACACCGCAGTCTTGTAGTTCTATCTGACATCACAGAAGATCAGTCATAGCCTGAATATTAGGACTGTCTTTTCAGCTTGGTTCTCTGCTAGCTTCTTTGTATAACTAAACATAGTATTTAAACTGTTTAGTGGGTACAAGTTTTGGAAAAAAATCTTCTATATATATTGTGAGAATAATTCTAATACTTGAGAAGGGAAGTACTCTGCTGGGAAATGTTGTCTAGAGAGCCAGAAAAGAAACAGAAATATCCTGTCCTGTTTATAAACCTAGACTTCCTAGAGTAGGCCTCTACATACAAACTAGACTGTAGAAATAATATGCATAGAAGATAGAGAAAGGCAGAATTAAACAGTCTATAGAATACATAAAGAGGCTGGACAGGATAGGAAAAGTTTAGAGACTAGATGGAGGTACAGGTTACTAACACAAAACTGGTAAAGAGGAAGGAAAACCATTAAAAAGAATAGTGTCTAAGAAGGAGAATGTAGATCAGAGGCAAGGAAAGCTACTTTGCCAATTTTCTTTTTTCTTTTTTTAAGCCTTTTTGCTCTGTTCTAAAGCAAAAGACATACTTAGTATTCAGAATTAAAAAAAAAAAAAAAAAAAAGGAATAAAAATAGGTCAATGGAGCCGATTTAAAAAAGGTGAGCTGGGAGCCCTCTGTTTGTTGATTGCTTCAACTACCTCATTTCCCATTTTATTTTTACCCATCGTATGGGTTATTTTGGGCTTCTTTGTACTTTGTTGACTAGTACATTGACTATATAAAGGGACATGTTACAGGAACTAAGTTTGAGAGATAATAGAAAGGAATGTTTGTCTTCAGTAAAAGTAGAAAAATAAACATAACAGTTGTTTTTACAGTTTCATTTCATTCACGTTTTATCTGGAACTTTATGTTAAATAATGTTTGTCTTGGAACATGTCTTGTGCAATGCATCTGAATTATCTTACTTGGTACATCCTCCCCTAATTAGTATCTTTTCCATGTGTGCGGGATGTTAACACTGGCAAATGTCTAACAGTCTAATGAAGGACCTGTTAAACTGCATTTAAGAATGTTCTGTTTCTACAGCACCTTTGGGACAATAGGAACCTATGTGACATATTTTGGATATTAAAATCTAATAGTATGCTTTGGGGACACAAATTTCAAGTATCAGCTAAAACTTTTTTGAATTTTCAGAAACTCACTGTATCTGAAATGTACCGATCAACTTAGTACCACAAGTGTTAAAGAGAAAGTCTAACAAAGGGATGGGAAAGTACCTGTGTGTGATCTAGATGAAGTGAATGTAGAAGCAATCTTCAATCAAGACAGTGACAAGAACAGACCAGTAAATCAACTTTTATGGCTCTGTTTGAATGATATGGAGGAGTTGGTGCCCATACTGGGAAGGCCATCTTCCCCTGTTCCTACAAAAAAAAGACCAAAGAATAGTAAAATGTAGGTTACAGGGCTATTTTACTAGGAAATAAAAGGAAAGAAAAAAAGAGAGGTTTATTTATTGGGGTTACGGGAAGAGTGTGATCTTTAGTTTTGTTAGGTTTACATTTGCTAAGTCATTCAAGGAGTGACTTATGAGATAACAAAAATGTCTGAAAATAAGTTAAGGTGTTGATAGGGAAGCTAATGATGTGTAGCAAAGTCTCTTGAGAGTTATAAGCTTAGAAATGACATCTGAAAGGGTGTGCTTCGAATTTGACAGGTATGTAAAGGTGAGAAGTGAAGAAGGAACCATGCAAGTACAGTGACGCAAGAAGATCTATCCAAAAGACACCTGAGGAAAAAGTGGGGAACTAAGCACAGAACTGTGTATCTGTTCTGTGTGGGTAATAAGGCAAGACAGAAAAAGTTTTCAGTGATGTTTAAGGAATGAGCAAGTTTCAGAAGGAGAATCATTGAATACAACACTAAGACTTGGCCAGAAAGAAATTACTGGACCCTGTAGGCAGAGCAGTGACACTCTGCAGCAAAAAGAGCATCCCTGTGGAGCTGGAGTGCAAAACTATGGTGAACTCTAAAGTTCACTCTTTCGAAGGTAACTCAATTCAGATAAGATTTGATATTGAGAATATCTAAAAAGAACTTTTAAATGAATGTTATCCTCGGTGGTAGTAAGTATATACCTGTGCTACAACTTCAACGCTATTCACATTCTGTCTAGTGTTCTTAAATATTAAACTCCAAAGCAGAAATAACACATATGCAGAGGATGTTTTACATTCCAGTGTAAAATCAGTCACTATGGAAAATACTTGAGCAAAGTTAGAAAGTCCTGCTTACAATTTTGTTAATACCAATTCAGAGGGGACATTACATCTTCAATCTCTTCCTATTAAATATAGTTGCAATACTATTAGAATCTGTGTGCCTGTAAGAGAGGTTGGATGTGTTGATTCATATGAATTGCATCATAGCATCAGTTAAGGTTCAGAAGCAGATCCTTTCTTTTTTTTTTGGCATTTTCACGCTTTTACAATTCATGCATAATCTGAAAGGTCAGAAATTTCTGGTAAAGTCACTGCAGTGTGTTAAATATGTCTGAACTGGAGAAGAACTGCAAATGTAATGTGAAAGCTTTAGACAAAAATCCACTGTGACTCAAGAGGCCGATATAATTTCAGGTAATTGCATTAATTTAACTGGGCCATGCTCTGGGCGTTAAATTTAGGACACTTCAGGTCTTGTATCAGGGTATTTGGTTTAAAATTTTGTTCATTTATTACAAAAGATTTCATTGAATGAATTCCTGTGAATTCATACTTAGCTTTTGGCTCCAAATTACCATAATTTTTAAAACACTTTTTTTTTCAATTCAATTGATCAGTTTTAAATTTTTCAGTCTTAGAGAGCTGAATTCTAATTTTGGCTCCAAATTACCATAATTTTTAAAACACTTTTTTTTCAATTCAATTGATCAATTTCAAATTTTTCAGTCTTAGAGAGCTGAATGCTAATTTTTGTCCCTTGATATAGCAAATAAAAGTCTTTCATTTTTGTCCCTTGATATAGCAAATAAAAGTCTTTCTTTGACCTTTACATTTGGGTAATGTTTAGTTCTTAATATGGTAATAAAGACCAGGGGAGAAATAAGTGAGTGAAATAAGATTAATTATTAAAACATTCTGACCTTAAAGAGACTTTGCTTTTTGAAAAATCTGTTCTGGGAAAACCAGCTGGCTCTGCTTAAAAATCTAGCATTCATGAATGTTATGTTCAGAAAAAAAAACCCCACTTTTTAACATGGAAGAAAATGGGACAATTATAAAGCCAATTGTATCAAGAATATCTCCAAATTGTTCATTATTTCCTCTCCCTCCTTCCCCAAATCTGTTCTGGTTCTAGCTAGCATGATTAGTGATGACAAAGAACACTGTTAGTTAACCACTTTTAGGGATCTTTTACAAATACTGCAGAGTATTTATATGAATGACTATTATGTATAAAAGTTAAATTTCCTATTATATTTTAATTATTTTAAAATTTCAGTTATATCTCTGGAGTAAACAGAAGTTATTATACTTCAGGTAACAAAGTTTAGTAAAATTTTCAGGATTACTGCAATAGAACAAAGTTCTCTGAAATGTTACTCCAAAATAATATGGTAGAAAAAGCTCAGTAAGACTTCATAGTGGGAGCCATAGCTACTTTCTGCGGGGTGGTATGGAAGACCTGTACTAATAATAGATTGTTTGGTCTCTGATCACTGAAGTAAAACTAGGGAATCCAAATGCGTCAGCCTGTAAAATTAGAAATACAAAGCTAAAATTTTCATCAGACTTCGAACAAACAGCAGGGTTCACAGTCTTCTTTAGCAGAGTATATTTCACTTTAGGAAAAGCAGAATAAAATAGTTTATTAAAGTGAAAGGCACTTATCAAATATTTTCAGTAGTACAGAAGTGTATTCAGAACAGCTGGCCCCCTCATCATAGCCATTCTGTAATCTGGAAAATGAGAGAAACAAACTCTGCCTGCCTCAAGAATGTTATATAATGTAACTACACTGACTCTAAGTAAATTTGGCTTTGGTACTGGGAAGCACATCCAAAGTGCCTATTGGCACATGGCGCCATCACAACAAACATAAGATAAAGTGGATGACTTCAGTGGCTTTTAACAAATGTTTAAAAAAGGACTTATTGTGCCTCAGATAGTGGTTTTCCTATAATGCACCCAAAAATGACTTTTAAAATGTACGAGTGCTTCATCTTTGTTTCAGTCCCTGGATCACACTAAGCATATTAGAATCATAGAATCATAG
>NW_009195889.1:0-235 GCF_000690835.1 Fulmarus glacialis | reverse complement strand
AGCATCTTCATAGCACTCATCCTCTTTGCCCTCTGCCCTACTTGATCCATCACAGGTCAAACTCAGTGCTGCCTGGATGAAATACATGGCCTGCTCCTGTTGGAGAGAAGGGTCCAAGGATAATGCTGTGAACAACTCGCATCCTTGGTAGATGAGGTGTGAAACGGGTCCCTGAACAGATGACGTAGCTTTAGCGCTGGGAAAGCATCGCACCACGTCCGTGCAGTGGCTTTGT
>NW_009195888.1:23499-24769 GCF_000690835.1 Fulmarus glacialis | reverse complement strand
TGTAGGCCATCCCATTATCAAAAAACCCAGAATTGTGGTGCTGACACCAGCCATGGAGCCATGTATTAATAGACTGGGTCCATCTGTCTCTTCCAATGTTGCTGCCTGCAAGTGGAAGGATAGAGGAAAAAATAAGCTGTGCTCCAGATTCCCTTACCAACCGTCCCAAGGCCCTGAAGTCTCTTTTGATTGCCTTTGGACTACATGTTGCAGCTTCATCGCCACCCACATGGAAGAGCAGTAATGGGTAATAATCCAAGGGCTGTACCAGCCTAGGAAGTTTCCTAGTGAGGTCTTTAACCCGGGCCCCAGGGAGGCAGCAGACTTCCCTAAGAGGAGAGTCTGTCTGGCATTTTCGGCCCTCTGTTCCCCTCAGAAGGGGGTCACCTACAACTATAACCCGTCTTTTCTTCCTTGTGGAGGCGGTTACGGAGGGTAGGCCTTTCTGACCTTGGCAACACCTCTGGTGTAGATGGACCATCATCCACATCATCCATTGACTGGCCTTCCACATCCAGAGCCTCATATCTGTTGTACAGAGGCACCTGGGAAGGCGAGCTGGGCAAGGAGGGGGTTTGCCTGCCACCCTGAGCGTGGACTCCATTCACTCCTTTCCTTTAAGCTACTGCCTTCAACCTGGCAGGGGGAGGATACAGGATCCCCTTGATCTTGTCTTTTTTCTGTTGGCTGTTCCTGTTTCTGTCTCAGGGAGGGCAAAGCTTGGTTCCACCAGTCTATCTCTTTCTCAGACTCCCTGATGCTCCTTGACCTTTCTACTTCCTCTCGTAGCTCTACCACCAGGCTGAGCAGACCGTCCACTTGGTCACACCTCACACAGCTGTTCTCGCTACTGCCATCCGTTACCAGTGAAAGGCTCTGGCATGCCCTGCAGCCTGAGGCCTGGATGGCTGCATCTTTTCGTGGTAGCTCTGTCTGGGTTGCCACATCCATTCAGGCGAGTGCAGAGGACATATCTTTCTGCCAGGTGGATACCTTAGCTAAGCTCCTTCCGAGAGGGAGTTGAACTCACCTCTTGAGCTGCTATGGTGACGACGTCCTTCCCGCGTGCCCTTCAGCGCAAACTGCCGCGCCATGTCCTGGCTGAGGCTCCACGCCCTCTTTGCGCGCTCTGTTGGCAGTGCTGCTTTTTGTAGGTGTGGGGGTGGCCGTGTTTGCTCTGGCAATGTGTCCTGGTTTCGGCTGGGATAGGGTTAAATTTCTTGCTAGTGCTGTGTTTTGGATTTAGTATGAGGAGAATGTTGATAACACA
>NW_009195888.1:0-23275 GCF_000690835.1 Fulmarus glacialis | reverse complement strand
CCCGCGTCAGCTTCCCCGTTGAGCGCTGCCGGCTCCTGGCAGGTCTCTCCCCTGCCCTGGCATTTCCCTGCCTCAGGAAACCCCCCTGTGCGCCAAGATCTGCCGCTCCACTGCAGATCGGACCGGCTCCAGAGCAGCTCCCCTCGGCGACTGACAATAGATTTCACATATTCTGCCTCAGTTTGCATGAACATACTAGGGAATTTGGTAATGTATTGGGCATGAATGAGCAATAAGCAGACTCAATTTCAGCCCTTTCCACTCTCACTGGGAAAGTGGATTCTAGAAATATGATAAAAGGTAGATAAGGTGATTGAAATCTATCCCTTAATCAAAAACAACCGAAAAATACGAAAACAAGTAAAATATAAACTATTTTATGTACTTTCATGAGGTGGAAGGTTAAATTTTGTATATGTGAGTGTCCCAGCTTCATTGCTAATTTCCCACCATCACATAATAATATGCACTGAAGAAAAAACATAGTGTAAAATAAAACTGTAAGAGCACCATGCTGGGTTTTCAGTCTGAGAAACCTTCAATGAAATATTTTAACTACAGAAGAGCTGTGTCTGAATGTTTCTCTGTTTTCCAGCTACACACAGAATGTTTCATTCCAGACGTTTGAAAAAAGTCTAGCAGAAACAAATCTATAACCTATTTTCCATTCCTACTTTCAAAGACTTTACACCTATCTACCAAGCCCCGTATGCTTGCCACACCTGGAATTGAAAATAATTCAACATATCTGTCCCGATCCGATGTCGGGGGAGGTTTCGATATGATCCCAAGAGCAAGATTAAGACACAAACGAGGTCAAATGCCGTATACCCAAAGCAGCAACTTTTAATATCAAAAGCAGAAAACTAGTAGCAGTAGGATAGAATAGAATAAAAAGACAGAAGTCAAGCAAGCTTACGGGATAGAGTTGCAAGAATAGTCACCACCATGGATCCGCGGCGTCCCGGGGGTCCAAGTCTCTCGGTGCTCCGGCGGTGGGCGGTCGCTCCGGGGTCCGCGGTGTTTCGGCGGGGGCGGCAACCCCCAAGGGTCCTCTTGGCGGTCCCTTTTATTCTCATTCCAGGGCTGCAGTTCCCATGGCAACGACGCGCCTCCGCATTCCTGAGTCTTGACCGTCCAAGCACGTGCCAGCCAGAGATCTTTCACACCTTGCCGCCGCTTTTAGCAGCCACAGGAATCCTCGCCCAGATCTGCAATTCAGTCTTTCACACCTTGCCAGCCGGAGATTTCTGTGGCCTTGCAGCCATTCTTACAATATTCAGCAGTCAAAGGAACCCTCGCCCAGATCGTTCACACCTTGCAGCTGATCTTATCCTATTCAGCAGCCAAAGGAATCCTCGCCCAGATAAGCAGTCTTTGAGACAAAAGGTCTACAATTCAGTCTTTCACAATATCCTCAAACCTATAAACAATTCTTTCAGATGGTGTCTACTTAAAAAAAACTGCTATGGGGAATAAAGAAATGTGAAGACAAGAGAGTGAACTGAGAAGAGGAAGAAAAAATCAGAATAAACAGAAAACCAGATAATGTCCCATGTTTATACAAACTAAAGTTTTTAACCTCGTTAGTAAGTGACAATAGGGTGTACCCGGAATTAAACTCTTCTCTGAAGACTTCCACAAAAAAAAAATTATTTGGAGTCCACCCGCAGCTCAGTGGCCACTAGATGTGTCCCATACTCACACACCTGGAGTGCTGACAGCCTGATTTCTTCCTCCCAGGTCACAGCAGCACTCCATCTCTGCACATTTATAGTGCTACAGCTCAGCACCGGCAGTGAAACCTGTGACCCTTCTTGTTGATATCTCTGGTGAAGGGCAATGGTAACATGTCTTACTCGGGCCAGATACTTTCTTGGAGGAATGAGAAGTGGCAAGGTTGAATGGGTCGACGTAGCCCAGAGCCACTCTGAGGACTTCAGAACATCATCTCTCAGACAGCTAGGAAGTGACAATTTCATTAAAATATTTTAGGGACCCCAGTCCAAGTTTTTTCTCCCCTTCTACAGATGCTCTAAGATTACCAGTGAGAACTAGCTGAGAAAGAGAGATTCAGAAACCAAGAGGAGACCAGGATTTTAGTCCATCAGGGTAACAGGACTGCATCTGGAATGCATATACGCAAGAGGAAACAGGCTACATGTCATTCAAAAGCAGGAACAGGGGGTCTGCAAGTCCTCCAGTTTTCCTGCTTAGGAAATTAGTGTTGATACATTCATTTAGTCACAGAAAACTAGGTGAGGAAAACCCCTTACATGTACTAATCTGAACTGCAAGCCAGCTGTTCAGTGCACTGCCCACAGCTACATTTAGTCCAGGGCTTTGTTGTACCAAGTCCTCCTGAGCCAATTAAACTTGACATTTTGCACACTCTCTAATTAAAATGCAAATGGAGGGATGAATTATGTAAAAAAACAGATTATGCAGGTTAATTAAGAGGAAAACATACCTAGACCCCAAGTTTACTGTTAAGTGGATTTTAAACATAACCTGCTGACACAGCTGAATATGGAGCCTGGACACAGTATGGTGCTTCAGTGGAAAGGTTCTTTATCTATAGCAAATGCTGGGAGGTCCCCAAGGGAGTACTTTTATAATTGTTCATCTGCATTTAGAAGCTTGAGATAAATTAGTGAAGATGTATGTTTTATTCCTGCCTTTAAAATTCTGCCTCATTCTTCTAACACACCCAATACTATGCCTTAGACCGGCTGTTTACAAATTTAACTTGGAATAATGCATTTATAGTAATAGTACTGCTTGTAGCTTCAGTGTATTCGTCCCATCTGTAATTTTCAATGCTAGTAATCAGAGCTGAGTTACTGAACACTTGAGAGGCTGATCTGCTCCTGAGAGCACTTACCTGATCTCTCCTCCACAAGAGAAAATGAGAAGAAAACAGCCCAAAAGAAAGCAGGTACAATAGAATGACCTTACCTATACATACACACTATTGGGAAAGAAGAGATGATGTGAAGGTGTGTATTCAAAACTTGGAGATGAACAAAAATAAAATGCATGTGAAATAGAGCTTTGTCAACCCTTTTCCAAGGTAGTATTTCCCTGTCTTTGAAGTAATCCATTTATAAGCACTACGTCACGGTTAATTTTTAAATGTACATTTGGAATTATAATGATGTTCCTGATGTGCATTTAGTAAGCAAATGCAATTAGACCTTTTAAAAATGAGTTGCAACAAAACCAGACCTCCAGAATTCATACAAATGTACTTCCACTTTCCATTTTCTGGGTATAAGAAGAAGACAAATTTAAAAGAGATTAGTCAAGGCAGGGAAAAGAGTGCAGCCTGCAGGGAACTTTGAGAAAGGAGTTCAGGAGAAAACATCTGAGAAAACGTTCCAGCACTCCAGCCTGTGTGAATGTCAGCTTTAATTGCAGAAACTCTGTTCATAGACTGTGTCAGCTGAAGAGTCATTTCATGCGCTTTTATGCGTTATATAAAAAGAAGAGAGATAAGATCATTGTTAAAATACCTGATTTAGAACTTGATTCCAAGTTTTACTGCAGATTTCCTGTGTAAGCTGGACAACAAATTCCAACCCAGATTTTTAAAGCCAGTTAACACACAGCTGTATTAATGCACAGACAGGTGTTTTTGAAAACACAAAGGCACCATCTGCATCTTTAGGTTGGTAAATGCTTGAAAATCTGGCTCGCTCTTTCACTGAGCCGCAGAACCATCTGTAAAATGGGAAATAATCAGGTTCCCTTTTCCCCAGCTTTTGTCTGTTTAGATCTGTTTTTTCACTGGACCTGCCTTCTCAATATATGTATGTCTCTAGTATGAGAGATGTTTTATTTTAGTTGGGGCATCTAGTCACTACAGAGAAAAAAATATATTCTCAGTGAGGATTCACAGAACAAAAACAGCTATTACCTCACCGCATCGTACTAATATATTGAATAAGAAACTCAAAAGCACTGCCAAGTGAAGCTTCTTGTATAACGAAAAAAAGGAAAGAGAATAATATGAATCTAATATTTGTTATTGGAATTGCTGCTTTGGCCCAAACTCAGAAAGCAAGCAGAAAATGAGTATGGCATGGGAGGATAGGGCCATAATTAATAGCAATTAGTTTTATCTTCTACACTACTTCAGTTCTTATTGAGCAAGTAACTCCTTTAGCAAGGGAACAGGAAGAGTTCTTAAAAATTGGGAAAGTTATCTTCTAGCTTCCCAGCTGCTTATTTTAATAAGCAGAACTTAACTTTCTTTCAATAACTTCTGCTATGGTACTTTTCCCCAATAGTGAGAACGTAGACCAACTGGCTGACATCTTTCCTTATATTTGAAAATTATGCTCTCAACTGTCATATAGTTTCTATGTATACCTAAATCCTCTTCACTGTGTTCAGGCTAAAAATTTAAGAAACAATATCAGGGAATCTCCATGTGCATTGGTTTTCTGGAATAATTACACAGTACAAAATATATAGGAAAACCCATCTGAACAGGGAAGGAAGTGAAAGCCCACACTCCTTGAGAAAATTCTGACAAGCTGTTGATAAAATTCAGAAGGTGTTGTATTTTGTATCTGGAATTGTTTTGCATGTTTGCCATCCTATGATTGTTGCTGATGCATTTTTACCCACTTCTTGTGTTTAGAGGCAGGGAGAGCATGAAAAAGATGGCTAAGCGCTGCCAGCAAGATAATAGACCATCCCTGAATGAAATAATAGGATGGCTGAAATTTGCAAGAAAATAGTTTTTCCCAGATCTTTGGAGATGAGGATAGTACATGCTCAGAAGGATGATAAAGGGGACTGATGTATTAACAAAGCCCTTTATAGCAGAACCTATAGCATAATGCAGCTTGAATGGAGATATATTACCCGTCTATTTCTACACTAAGGTGAATGTAAATATTAGGTGAGGAAAAGAACTACTTAAGCTAACAAACGCATTGGATATAAAAATAAATGTGTAAACTGCTCATCAAATTAGGGCATTCATAGTTGTGAGAGAAGTCATGTTCCAGAACATCATGTTAATAGATTTTGGGATAGACTTTGAGTGATTTTAAACTGGGATGCCACTTGTCTCTGACAGCAGAAAACTGGATTCAGCGACCGACAAAGCCAACCTATGTCCTAGGCCTTGTGTACTGTGGTATCTTGGACTCCGTACCGCATTCTGACTAAATCCTAAAGAGCACTTAATAGTGGTCAGAAAATTGCAGTAGGAAATCATTTGACATTTCCTATTTTTGCTTAGATCTGTATTCTTCTTACACTGTGTAATGTGAAAAACAATCGGCTTTGGAAATTTTTTTGCAAAGTCTGTTCCCATTTGTTTCAGCTACTACATGTCACTCAATGATTAGAGCTCCTGGAGGTTTGGAGCGTAAGACGCAAAGCAGAGCTTGTAGCTGAACTTCAGCTGGCAGAATCCATCCAAAATTTGAAGTTACCAAACATACCAAGCAGATCACTACTGGACACATGCGTAAATTCAAGCAGCGTGCTTAAGCCCACAGGTAAGTCACCGGGCACTTCAGCGATACAAACCACAAAACCTCTACTTCTAGAAACCAGCTTTCTCGGTAGGCTGGGCTTTCTGAGCATCCATGAGTAGCTACGTGAATAGTGCAGGAGCAAAAGCAAAGATTTGCAAGTTTTTTCGTAATGTAATAACATGGTCTCTCAAGCACAGTCCAACTCTCCTCTGCTTTTGCTGCCAGGGAAATAAATGAATGAATTCTGTCGGTGAAAACCCAGCAGCGAAGCTGGAAGGCACTACCCCAGCAGGTTCGTGCAGTGTGAGGCACTCTTTATCAAACACCACCACATTCTGTTGGAGAAACATTTCATCTTCTCAGGTTTCAAAACATTTTCTAGTGTTAGGGGGCATAATTTTGCTATTATATCCAAACATAAGTTGTGGAAACAGGGAGCTGGTTTTCCTGGTTTTATTGCTTGTTTGATTATTTGTTTATTTCAAAGAAAAAAAGATGTGGATATTTTATCAGGAAAAAGAAAGGACTTTGATCAAAGTTTCTTCACTAGAAGACTTCCCAGCAGATATGAACTTCATTAATTTGAGCAACAAATTGTGTCCAGTTTGACGATGGGGCAAAAATCCCCTTCATCTGTGGATCACAGCTGAGGAGAGCACAAAGGCTGTTATAACACTAGGATTTCTTATAAAAACACTGCTTCCCAGCACCCAATTTCTGGATTCCAGATTTCTCCTTTCCCAAATAACTCCTCTCCCAGCTTCTTGGAAAATGTACTGCTGGCAAGTATTATCTATTCATGTTGTAGTTCTCTTCATGTCTAATGTGGTAACATTAAACAAGTGCAGCAGTTCTGAGAAGGTGATGAAAATAAAAATAGGTTCCGTGCATCTTGTTTCCACCAATGTGAAAAAAACTTTACTTTATGCCATATAGACTGCCTTAGAGATGTCACTGATTATTAGTGGAAGCTCAAAAACATTCAAAACTCAAAAACATTCAGTACCTGGAAAGGAGAAATTTTGCTGAAAGCCAGACACTAAATTTCAGGAAAAGCCATGAGAGAATGAGGTCTGGTCTACAAGTTCTTTCCAAAGAGACATTAAGTGAGAAGACAATATCATTTGTATTAAGCAGACAATCCCTTTACACTAGTGATTTCTTCATATTAATTTCCAGTAATTTATCTATATTTATAATACATATTTATTATATATATGTATAATCAAAGAAAATTAATAGCTCATATTTGTGGAGATTAATATTTGGCATCCCATGAGAGTTCAGTGCATTGACATTTTACTCCAGTCATTACCAGTGACACGTCAGACACACTAGGAAACTATCTTTCCTCTTAAAAATATCTGTGACTTTATTATTACTCTGGTTACCGCTGAAGCAGCATGGCTTCTGACTATGAACAACAAGATGATGACTGCATCAGTAAATCCATTCAGAGCCAACCTGGGGCCTGACATTGTGCTGTAATTACACAGAAATGTTCTCACCATTCTTCAGAAGTTTCTCTTCTTCCTGCTAATGTTCTTCCCAAGCATAATCAAACATTACATTTGCTTTGTCAAAAGCATGAGAAAAAAGATTTAACAGAAAAGAACAAGATTTTATGTTATTAAATTTGGTACAAGGAGAGAAAATGGCTTTCATTCCAGTAACAATCCTCCTTGCAGCAGGGATTCTCACGTCTGTGGAAATCTTCTGGCCTGGAATTTTAACAGTCATTAAGTGACTTATGTCCTCAGTGTCTGCAGATATTCACTGGCTGTTAGCACTTTCATAAAATTGCTAGCTTCAAAGGCCTGGTTTATTTCTCAGCTTCCTGCAGTCTGACAGCAGCGATGACATACTCCATGCAATTAACTCCAAGACCAAATATGAGTATACAATGTGCACAGAAATATTATACTGAAAGAACAGCAAAAGATAAGAAATACCAGAATTAAGGCTATGTGTTCAAGATTTTACTCAAGCTTCCCTCCTTCCCTGACACAAAGATTATTGGTGCAGTTAAAACTCCATCAGTATGTGATGAACTCTGAGCTAATGAATAATGGGTTCCATTTTGCTTTTGTCGTAGGACCCTGCCTTATTCAGGGCACAATGGTCTTCCGTGATTAATTGAGACTGCTCAGTGAAGAAGATTATTTTCTGTAAGTTCTTGGCATATGCAGCTCTTTACCTCTTCCTTTCAAGTACTCAAGTCTGAGAACTTACAGTTCTTGCCATAGTTTTGGTTTTTTCATGTGAACAAATATAGAAGCATCTCTAGCTTTTTAAATAAGGAAATCAAAACTAAAAATTGTAATGGGAAGGTTTACTTTAGGAAAAACAAACAAAAAACCCAAATGAACAAACGAAAAAAACATCACAGTGAAAGGAAGATCAAAGCCACACTGAGAAGAAGAGAAGTTTGTGTTGCTGGTGCCTAATGTTTTATGTATGCATCCATAGATAAAGTCCAGTGATAGTGGAACCAGTCCTGAGAAGAACAGAAATCACATATAGGATAAACTGTAAGTAAATATTTTAGTGTATCTCAGTCAATTTTGGATTGACAAAGTGATGTAACACAAGAGAGGATGTGAACATGAACAAAAACACATGCTTAAAAAACCCTTCCCCATACCTTGCTATTTTTTTAATTTGCTGTACACTCTTAAAGCCTGGCTTTCCTAATCAAAATGTAAGATTTAATAAAAGCTGCAGCTGAACAGAACAAAATTACAGCACTCTCTAATATTGCAAACATAATTAACTTTGAATTATGTGAATTAACCATGCCTGACAAATTATCATTCAGCTCTGAAATTAAATTCTTTCATACCATTAGATTTGTTTGTTAAGCTCAAGTAGGCAAAAGTAGTATTTAATAAAGTAATAACGATGCTTTGCTGAGAGTGTTTTTGAGATATATATGGATTTATCCAAAATAAATCATAGAAGTGCTATTATTAGCTCATTTTCAAATACTATATAACACTGGATCTGCACAATAATATTACAGAAAAGTTTTATGTCACTACAGGTTACTCTACGTCTATTAAAACTTTTTTTTCTGATTACCTCTTTACGTTGATCTGGTAATATCACTATTTAGCTAGGCATGCAATGCACAACATAAGTATGTTCAACACAACACAGCTATCCACTCTTAGAGTGCTTATAACCTGAAATAGCTGGGCAACTTTTTACTACTTCAGAATTATTTCTAACAGTATACTGCATTGAATTGTAGTCCTACAGCGGTTGGCTACATCATTTTTCACCCTCCTCTTTCAGACAGTTTGATTGATGATTATCATGTTCCTCCTTCTTTCTCACTAAACTAATATTCATGAGAGAGAAACTTTGTAGTGTTTTAGAAACTTAGATCTTAGAAGGATAAAACCAGGACAAACAACAGGGTAAGAATTCTAATATATCTTCTGAAGGCTTTTGATGAGCTTTCTAGGTTTACCTACTAAGGCTAGCACCAGTTCAACCCAACATGAAAAGTGCTTTTCTCTTAAGCTAAGGGGACATGAAAGGTAGTGAGTGTTTCAGAGTAAGCTTTTCAATATTCGTTCAGTAACAGTCTTGGAGAAAGAACAGAGGTAGATGAGCAGAAAAAGTTAATTGGTGGTATTACATTTGTAATACCTCTTCACTCTGGAATAGTTTATGATACCAAACTCAAATGGGTAAATTTCCTATCCCACCAGACTAGTAATATCCACAGAGAAATCTGGCAGCAAATGCTTGCAAAACGATTTCTGACAGCTACCCTACCATAAAAAAAAAAAAACCCTATAGCTTCATATTTCAAAAGCTTTTCATATTCTTGGATTTTGTTGCATAAAATGCTTGGGAGAGTCACAATGATTAGCTCTATTACCCAAGAACTGTTGAATCCCACATCCCTCTACCCCATATGTGATAACCAACTCCTTTTAGCCCCTCATTTCTGACTAATCTCACTGCTTCCAATTTTGTAGTTAAGGGAGACTTCCAGGAGAGAGTCTGTCAGGAGCTGCATTTTTCCCAGAAGAGCTTTGGGAAGGGTTTCTGATGTAAGTATTGATAAGCTCCTTTTTGGATCTTTTCTGCACTAACTGGCACTAAAGGGTGAGGATAGGGACAAGCACTGGCTGTGTTTTCTCCGTTGGTGATACATTCAGGAATGAATGGAGAGGCACCCTTTGCACATTGCTACTGCTCAGTAGCATGGGAAGGAGTTACTTAAACCCTCCTGAGGCTGCAGACCCCACAGAGTATCCCACAGGGTGCTGCCATGAGAACATTTGTAATTTATATCTGTCAAATTGGGCAACATAGTGGTAAAATGACCTCTGTTACAGTACTTTATGTGGAATTGTAGATCCGTTACAGTCTTGACACCATTTTAACTACTTTTCCAAGCATTATATAGAAGGGCTGTTTTGATGGAGCAATAATGAAAAGCTGTCCGTGCCTTTCATGTAAGGGTTTTAGCTCAATGATTTTTTTCAGGGTGCAGTAATGAGCAGGGAAAGCTACTGTGCAGCTTAACAGTGAAAGAACTACACTTTTTGCTACATGTTTTTCCCTCCACTTCACCCTGGAAGGCTCTTTCAGATTTGCCTTTTTATTCTTGTCTAGTAGATGATTACTTAAGATGATCAACCTGAGGAAGTTATCTTAATCAAGCAGGAGTCTAGGGGAGGAAAGAGGGGAGGAACTTTTGCCTATGACCGTCAAAAAAAATCCAACAAGTGTACTTTTGTAAAAAGCGAACCAACTAACCAACCCTAAAGAAGTTGGTTTTATTTCCCCCATGCTCCTTGAAAACATTACATAAGTTATTTAAATTATATATGCACATCCCTAAAAAAATCCCAGAGGCGAGGGAAACAAGTATATTCTATTTCATATTTGTTTGTAATCAATCTGGAAATAGTAACAGTGAAGTCTGAGATACATGGCAGAAGAATGACCTGTTTCCACCCATTCAGATTTCCATTTTCAGAATTTAACGGGTTGGCTAAAGCAAGAAATATTCACCAATATTCTAAATGACAGAATATATTAGCCATAAATAATTGGAGCATAATATCAAGAACTTACCTATTTCAATGGGTTCAAACAGCAAAATTTAATGTAGGCGAACAGAAGTACAGTTTACTTAGCAGATAATGATGTTGTGCCTTTTAAAGTTTCACACTTGTTGGTTAAGGACAGTTTATGTTCACAACAACATTTAAGGAAAATAACATATGTAACTTGTTGCTGTTACTTCAAGTAAAACCCACCTACACTAACACTCCCACTCCCATCTGAATTAAAAGAATAATTGAAGTTCTCTGTTAGAAGGTAAGGTAGGGAACTCTAATTTGGTGTGATCGTCAGATAACACAGAAGGACACCAATGTCAACAGATTAGGTTAGACTGGCCAGAACAGATTCTGAGCACTTTTGTGATTTGATTTACTCTATGGTTATGGATACCATCAGAGACATGCTGAAAGTATTTTGTCAAAGACAGATAACATTCCAGCCTGAAACAGATCAATGGATTAAAGTTATTACTGATATAATCTAGTGCCTCAGGTAAGAAAGAGAAAAAGGTGAATGTCTAATTGCAGGAACACTCATCAGTGTAAATGCTGAAGGAAAATACCAATAATGGAGTATTTCAGAGCACAGTGGTCAATGAAGAAGTGTTTCTAAACTTCTAAATAAGACATCCTTTAACTAATCGATGTCTTTCTAAAAAGTTAATTACTAAACTATTTTAAATTGTAATATAAATTCACATAATGCACACTGATGTAATATCTTACTAATAACTAGAGATATATTTCTAGTATGAATATATAAATCACATTGGATTTTTCTACTGAGTAACACAGGAATATAATTTTTTTTTCTCTGCCATTTCATTTACTTCTTTAATAAAATTTTTCTGTAGCTGGCTAAAGTCCAGACCTTCGTAAAGTTCTATATAAAGAGTATAGAGTTGCTGAGCTTTCATATTCAGTAAGAAATGTTTTAAAATCCTTGCTAAACTTGTTTCCCTAAAGCTACCTGCAGCCTTTCTTACATCTATTCCTTGAAACAGAACAGTAAAAAATAGAATGCATACCTGTCTTGCTTTCCTTTTTTTATTTTTGATTCACGTTGCCTATGCAAAACTAAAACAAGAGTCGGCTACGGAGATGCTTTTAGAAATTCCTTTCTGATCTCAAGAGGGACTTGTGAGTTTATCAGACAGGCACCAAGCAATTTAAATTGGATACACTGGCCTGAAATTAATTGTTCACAAGGAAGCCTTGTTTACCTTTGGACCTTTTTTTTTCCCTTTTCAGGTTGTGTAAGAGGAACAGAGGTCATGAGAAACTCTTAGTTTCCTTAAACCTTTTTGTGATAAAATCACAAGCAATTCTTGGGTAAGATAGCTAAGTCCTATACCTTTTTTTGAGACTTTGGTGTAGAAGTCTGAAAGGCAGGAAGATGGGGTCTCCTGGCTGTTGAGAATAGTAGGTGATTCCCTAGCACAAAATGTACTTCCAGTCTTTTGAAACACACGTCTCAACTGGGGCAATGAGCCGGTAAGTCACAGCAGAGTTCATTATCAGCTTCATTTGGAGGTAGGGGTGTTGGGGGGGATTGGACTGGGTTACTTCCTCAGCTCCTTTCCAACATAAATTATTCCGATTCTATGTCTATGATTCCCACACTTTACAGAAATAACCACATCTGCCAGCAAATTCCAGACCCAGATTTAGAGGCAGTATCTTATTTAGATGCCAAATTGGGTACTGCAAATGATTTTGCCTACTATTTTATGAGTCTTAAGAGGCAATAAGGGAAGTAAATTATAAGAAAAAATCTAAATGACAGATTCACCTACTACACGCGTAGCTCACCTAAAGCTCAAACACTTAATTCAGCACAGCTAATTTAGGTACTGCAATAATGTAATTAATGGACATCTGGGTGACGCTGAGGTATCTGTCACTTTTTGAGTGTAAGGAAACTTCTACAGATACTAAGATCCCAAATAGATGAAGGAATCAGTTAACTTAGGTCTTTTGTGTCCACTTTCTCAGAACAGTTTCACAGTTTAAGAACTTTGCTAAGAAGCTGGGGCCTGAATTTTAGGTTTTATTCTTTCTGAAAAAGAGTGAACTTACTTTTTCCAGTAATCTGCTCTGTCCACCAGAACAGGATCTCTTGAGTGAAAGAAATGCTTTTTTTTTTGAGATGGATCCTCTCTACAAGACCGGGTTGCTGAAGTCAAATTAGGAGCTGACAAAATTAAACCCTGCTCTGACTTACCTAGATGTCTCAGCCATAAGCACGGTAACAGCTGCTCCCTGGTCTGTTTTTGTCACTTGACACTAAAACGTGTGAATAACCCTAGGAGCAGAGATAAACTATGAACAGCTCAAGAATATCAGGTCAAGCACAAGTACCATAAAACCATAATTGCTCATGCCTAATGCTCTTCTGGTCCCCAATATGTGTTGTCCACCAGGAGGGTGAACTACTCTGACTTGCACCATGATACTCACACACACTCTTTGGAAACTGTCTTTCTGGTCTAGGAAAGTACGCAAACTGGATTGCTGTTTAGGAGTTGTGTCAGGACGGTGATACAGAAGACCCTCTTAGGCAGGGTTTATATTAGAAGAGATTACATCTTTTGTGCTCCCTAACATCCTGCACAGATTCTTGAGGGATCACACATGACTTACTCTCTTGGAAGCAGTCATAATGGAAAATATTGTCGAATGTCACTTAATGATATTTTCCTTTCACCAGAAACCCAAAGATTTAAAAATCAGGTAAAAAATGAGGTATGGCTCAACACTGGAACAAAGCAGACAAAAAGGGTGCGGAAGGGTGTCAACTCTGGGGGGAGGATTGGTGAAGAATGGACAAAAACAATTTTTAAAAGCTTAATTTTGACAAAACTGGAAAATTTTTTCAAATAGTATAGCAAAGACCAAATGTTTAAACATATTAAGGCTGTAAACAATCGATCAGGATCAGAAAAAAAATTATTAACATAATTCTGAATCATTTGAAAGTTTCTATTGAAAATTCAGAATCAAAGTGGTCTTGCAGAAGTGCTACAGATTTTACTTTTTCTCACTAAAAATGGTTCATCTGAAAGCTTCAGTCAGAGGTAGAAAGCATCTTGTAATTAATGGCACGCAAGTCTTGCTAAGCACACACAAGTTCAACTTGCATCTCACTGCTGAATGTCATTTTTGGAATATTTTCCTAGTTATATTCAGAGCAAAACAGTATACAAAATGCTCAGATCAGAGTGCATTGACACAAATAAAGCAGTAGCAAATTGGAGCTAATAGTCTATTAAACAGCAGCTAAACCCCAGCCAAGACAAATTTGAGTATTCTGTTCTGAATACAGCCTGTCACACATTTCTGGCTTTTTGTTCAGTGATGGTTTATTTTTAAATGATCTTCCAAATAGTAGTGAGATTTATATATGTCAGACCACAAAACAGAACAAAACACCATGTGCATGTGCATGCTAATGAACTATAATTACATAATTATTAGTATTATGCAAAACAGAAAAGCAGATGTCTTTTTTTTTTTTTTTTTTTTTTTTTAAATAAGAAGGCATTTCTGAAAGCAACTATAAGCTAATCTTGTGTGAAATGGGTAGAGGGCATCTCACATATCACTGCTGCCTGTAAAACATAAGTAAGGACTGCTCTGCAACAAGACGTCAGGATTTTCCCTTAAGGTAAGAAAAAGAATAATGTGACTTAAAGGAGACTTATCTAACCCTACCTAGCTATGAAGTCTCAGATTCCAAAGTGAGGAAAGAAAAATAAATTGGAATTGAGGCAGGAAGTTCAGCATCAACACATCATCACAACAAGCACAAATGATGTTGAAGAAGCTCCAAAAAGGCTGTAAAACTTAAGAAAAACTGCAGTGGCATATACCCTAATATATTTTCTCCCACAACAAGCAATAAAAGACACTTAGGGATTTTAGTGTAAGAATCGGGCATGGACTGAATGGTAGTGCTGACATTTTCTGGAAATCCCACTTTCTGGAAATCAAGTGTTTAGGAACTATTAGCTGGAGATTTCTCTCTTCTGAAGAAGTCTCTTGTTTCTGGTAAAAACTCCTCAAGCTTTCCTTCAGTCAAATTGCAGCTTGGGGAACATCTAAAGACCTATATGTTTATACAACTATATGTGACCCCAAGCAAATTTTGGTGATATGATCTATTTTTATTTTATCAAAAAATTTACTTATCCCTTTCCCGCCCTCAAAGTTTGTCAAAATCCCATTTTCAGCATTGTTATTACCATACAAATCTGGCCTTCAAGATCGTGTTCCTCTCCTGTTTATGATGTCCCCATTCCACCTCCTCCAAGTTCTCAAAACATGACACCAGTTCTTCCTTCTCTCTTGTCTCCCTACCATCATTTTGTATGACTTATACTCTGCCCCACATCCCAAATCATACCCTTTCAGAGATGGCTTAGGGGGTGGTGACTGGAGCACACACATCCTCCTACTCTCAAACATCTATAAACCTGAAGGGGATGATGCACTTAGCACTGAGCACCTACTGCACACTTTATGATAGTTACTGTAGTTATGATAGATCAACAGATATCGAGTAACTTCATGGTGAATGATATGGAGAATAACTCGGACTACTTATACCTTACTGAGTTAAGGAAATATCATGCATGCGGAGAATGAAAGCAAGTTCAGCAGAGCTTCTTTACCTCCAGAAATCAAGATTCCCAAGATTCACTAATACTCTGCTGCCAGTAACTGGCAAATTCATCATTGCCTCTTGAGCTAGTTCAGAGAGTGGAGAATCATTGCTCATTTTGCTTTAGTTCAATACATAGCCCTCCCCTTCTTTGGAGTCCACTTTCTTTTGTGAGTGTAAATACGAAGGAATTTTTTCTTCTTTAAAAAATGAGGGTGTTATACACAGTTTTCTGAGTCAAATGCTGCCATTTTCATATTCTTTTAGTGCAGTGATTTGGTTTCTGCATGACACCATCCTGATGCCTGATTTTAAGCTCTATATCTGTTGTTCTGGCACCCTAATCATACCCTGACATTCTGTCATCCTGTCCCCTTACTATGTTCCTATTCACTGCTTCTTCCCAAAACTTGTACTCTTCCTCCACCCTGACTCCAAACCCCAGGGGTTTTTTTGGCTGAGCATTTTCTTGTATTTTCATAACAATTTGTCAGGGAATACCTGACATGGGAAATTAAACTTTTGCAAAACTATTGGCAGCCTGGTCTTGAATACTGAGTCTTGAGCAATCTTAAACATAGGAAACCCTGCTTTTAGTGCATGTTACTTCATCTCCTGTTTCCCTTATCACCTATTACAGAATTTGTAGGGTTGGGGTTTTTTTCCTTAGATGTAGTTATCTCAGATTTGCAATACAAGTAAATAAATAACTCAGACCCACAGCTGGTATAAACCCAAATTATCTCACTGATGGTAGTGTAGCTGTTCCCATTGGTACAAAGTGAGGCCCCCATCACTGATTTTCTAATTGTTTTATAGACCTGAGAGATTAAATCCAAAAATCTATATAGTCTGAGGCTGCCATTTCAGTGTTCTCTCTCCATTTAACATATTGAAGTTTCCTAGTGAGTTTATTTGCAGATCATTCCAACTGTAAATAAATAGAGGTTTCCCCAGAGGGCCTACTTGCACAGTATTTCAAATGCAAAACACATTAATTGGCCTATCAATAATGTACTGTCTCATTTAATAAAGAAAAAAATCCAGTATCAAACATTTGCCTCATTTTGTAATAATCTGGAGTCTTAGTACCCAATAACAAACCATGAATATTCATTTTTCCCTGAAAATAAAATTTTGAGCTGGTGGGAAACCATAAACTCAGCCCAAAAGTCTTAGGAAATGCATGCTTCTCTCAAAAATAAATATATAAATATAAATACTGAAGTTTGAAGCTTGAATAATAGCAAAGGAACAAAGCAGGGACAGGAATTTCCTCTTCTATCACCTGAAATCAGAGGTTATTTTGCTGATTTTTAAGAAACATTATACCTTCAGAAATGTAACAAGGAAGGAGTACTCAAGGGAGAGCTGTCTGTTCTTCAGCACTTCTGGATCACATTGCAGATGAAAGGGTTTAATTGAGAATCACCTTTCAAGTGTGACAAGTTCCACGATACAATTAGTTACATATTAAAATTCCACTTTTGGAATCATTATGGCCCCTTGGTTCTTCATTATTTCAAACTTGCAACATACTTAAGATTATGTGGAAAAAAGTAACTACATCTGTTAAGTCTTTAAAATGTAGTTCATATATGAGCAATATTTAGCTGGCACAATTCTTACAAACCCTACTCCTTCCTACTTTTGAATTTCTCATAAATATGTCTTCATGTGACTGGAATGAAAAATTAAATAGAAAGGAAGAAAATGGACATCCCAGCTTTTTTTTTTTTTTCATTTGCCCAACAAGTAAATGTCAGACTCCAGATGACTGGGCTAATATTTATGCACATTTCCCAATCATTTAAGAAGTTGAGATCTCAAAGTATTTCCATGATTTTTTGATATAAAGGTCAAGACTAGATTAACATAATGCTTCACTCATGTCAAAAATCTAAAAGTGATGTTCGTGTCTTGCTTGCTTTTCCCCTAATTAACACATAAAGTAATTAATTTTTTTTTTTAAGTTTTGACTAAATTTTAAAAGAAAATTGGCCTGTTGGCTAAGTGATTAGTTACATTAGAAGAAAAAAACTGTATACCCTTAGTAAAGATATAATCACATTTTAGATGTAAATCGTATGTTGGTTTGGTTTTGTTTTTTTTTTTTTTTCACTTAAAATACTTCTTTCAGATGAGGTCCAGCTCTATTTTCGAACCAGAAGGCATAATTTCCTAATGAGCACTTTCTGCATTCGGTTACATTCAGTATGCATCCAGGAACACTTATTGACTTATTGTCAGTTTGGATACTTTAAGATATCTTGCCTATTTTCCAGCTGCCACTCCAGAGGTGCCTGGTTCTCACAGTAGACCTATGTGACCTCTGCTGATCTCACACCAGTGTCTCAGGTATCCTAGAGTGTCTGCAGTGGCTCGCTCTTTGAGCCACTGAATCAAGCCTCTCATGTCAGAGAGTATGAATTCACTGTAAGTTACCTCCCAGTGCAAGAGAGCGTATCTTCATATAGTTAGTTAGCAGAATCCTTTGCTTTTCACTTCCCTTTATTTAAACTCATCAGATGAGAGATTATGAAAATTTCTCTATTATTATAGCTACTGCTTTTTATGTTATCTCTGAATAGTGATTTCTGCTATTGTATTATCTTTACAGAGATATTATCCCAGATTCTTAAAAGGTATTTGGACAATGATTAAGTACTTCTGGTAATCCAAGTTTAAGTGAATAGTGCTAAATATACAGTTAAAAATAATAATACATCAGTGATTTATAATATTGCATTTTTCAGTACTTTTCTTGCACCCTATTCATGCTTCACAATTTTTGTTGACTTGTTGAGCTACCATCTCACAATGAGCTAATACTTTGACTGTGTGATGTACAGTGATGTTGAGGTATCTGCCCAAGCAATAAGCTGTAGCTTTTAAGACACACACAATACAGAGGATTTTTTCTCATGTACCCAGTTCTGCTTTCTAGGCTGATCCAGCAGGAGATTCTTTTAACAATCTTTTGCAGTTTTGGGGTTTTTTTGAGGAGTTTTTTTTTTGGTGTGGGTTTTTTTTTTTTCCTCCCAATCTTAGCTTTATGTCTTACCCAGTTTCCAATCTATGCCAGTATTTTAATTTCCATTCTATGACTAATTAAATTTTCATTAACCTCAATAGCCATGAAATTCTGATCGTATTCTGTTAAGCAGTGTCTAATTCTACAAGAAGCCCCATTAACTTATATGAGATCAGCTGCAAAGCAAAGTTATTACTCAAAATAAGTAGGGGTAGCAAAATCTGTCTTTAAAGATGTATCAGAACCACATTCATGGTTGTTTTACTGTAGCACAGCAGATTAACTGTTTCAAATGCATAAATCCCAGCCTCTCCATCACATCTATCCAGGTTTAGGAGTTTTTTGGGGAGGGCAAATTGTGAGAGAAAAGTGGAAAATTTAATATTCATTCCATGATTTTTCTCATTTGACAAACCATTAAATAAAAATAAAATAAATCAATAATAAAAAAGAAAAAAAAAAGATATGTCTGTACACTGTGGAAAGTTCATACAGAAAGAACAGGTATAACTACCCATATAACTGCATGTAAATCCAGTAGGTACTATCTATAAAGTGTTAGGCCTAATAAAATTGTTGTTAAACATTACCCATGAGCTTTTTGCTGACAGCATTCAGCATACTGACAAGACCAATACAGTTTTTCAGTAACAAAGACAGAGATTTAAAGGAACTGAAATTCTTAGAAGTCCAGGAAAGCCTCAAATGTCTTCCTTTATGGAAAGGAAAAAGTGCATTTGTAACTGACATACCACAAAAGTATTGTGATCACTTGCAAGTACTTGAACAAAATGCAGCATAACAAGAATCAAAAATCAAATTGCTTTTCCTTGTGCAAATTCATCTCTTCCAAATACTGATAAAGTTTTATGGTTTTCCACTTCTTCTTTTGTCCAGGCATGCAGAAATCAGGAGCAGAAACTATGTAAAAGTGTATTGTCTGATCTGTCTGCCACTGCTGCAAGTGAAAAAAAAAGCTGGGTCCAGAGTTAAGTCCCACTTGTTGGCACCTAACTGAAGTTAGGATAGCTATGGAGAGATGCCATAGCATACAGAAGATGTGAAGATGTTACCTACTTTAAATGTCAGTCTGTTTGGCAACATTCATTTATATTCTTTTGTCTTTTCCACAGTCATGAGACACATTTCCATCTGAAAAAATAGCATGAGGATTAAACAAAAATAACACACTGCTAAGTGATCTTTTTGCAGTGACCATTTTTTTTCAGGAACTACACGAACAACATTGTTCATCACCTCTAGTAACCAAACAAATAAGGCCAGATTCAGACTGCTTAAGTTCTACTTACATATCCCTATATGCATACAGTCAATTTTACTTTCTAGGGAAGTCACTCTGATGATGTGCATCCACACAGTCCGTCTGGAGCAGATTCTGCAGGCAGCTGTTCTTTAGACCATGTCAGACTTTTCTTTAAAGAAAGTTATTGTTTCACTCCCAAAAGATACTAGTAGTGAGCAGGGAGCTGCCCTTGAGCCAACCAAATGGTAGACTTGTAGATGTGGAGGTTTAAGTGGAATTTAGTCTGTGTGAACTTGACTACTATGATGGCCACAAGGGCAAGATCTACTGAGGATAATAATATTATGCAAAAATACATCTTCTATGGTTACCTAAAGAAAACTTCATGCAAAATATATTATTGATTTGTCCCACAAAAATGATACATATGCTGGGGTGGCAAGACTGAATTAAATACTTATACAAGATCAGTCAAAGAAACTAAAACTGACCAACAATAAACAAATAAAACAAGTGATTTTGCTGTTTATAACACACTGGTTAGAAATTGGAGGTAATTTTCAAGGGATGAAATCATCCACAAGTCCAGGTGCCACCCTAAAACCGAGGAAAGGTGTAATTTTTCCCTCTGTCTCGGGACACAGCAGCAAATTCAATTTTAAAGTGACATTTGTAGCCTAACGTGGAAGAATGATTTCACTTTTCAGCAGCACCTTTGCTTTCTAAACCTGCCCCTTCTTTCCTCATTTTCTTTGGCATATCACATCATTGCCCAACTATATCTGACTGAAATGTAAAGAAATAAAAAGTATTCTTTCCTAGTACTTATAAAAGCGGGTAATGGCCATGGATGTCAGGCAGATCTCCCTGGGTAGTGGAATACAGATCCCCCAGGCAGCTGTGACGAACTAGCACTAGAATGCAAATATGTATTAGACATGCTAATCTACACGGTGCTCATCACAGGACATGGACATTTCAGGGCAGGACAAAAAGCCATTGTCTGTCTAACCCACTTTTTCACAGATCAAAAAAGTTTTCCCTAGTATTTTCTTCATTAAGCAGCTAACTTCTGTAAAATTCTAATAAATTTTGTAGAAAGCATTTAAGGTTTATAAAGTCCTAAGATGACATACAGCAACTTACAGCCTTCAATGTGAAGTGATTAATAGCATGTGCAAGCATGAGTTTCTGTTTTCATCTAGCCTCTATTCTTGATTATCTATATTTTTTGCTATTAAAATTTAAGTCATATGCTAGCCAGCTTTTCAAATGTTTCCTTTAGAAGGACTGGTGCAATTCATACAAAAAAATTCAGTACTGACTCACTGATATCTGTGTATTCCCCTAACAATCAATCCCATGGACTTATGTCTTTATTTGTAAGAAATCTTTGGATTTTCATTTGTTCAGGGGAAGAGCAAAATGTGGGCTTTTTTTGTACCTTTTACAGTAACTTCCACAACTCTTTACGTGGTACAGCCATTCTTCTCATTTGTTCAAGCAGAAAAGCTTTTATCTATGCAAATGTGTGTACTGAACAAGAACAGAAGGACTAAAGGTGTAAGCTACAGGAGGAGTCTTTCTTCCTTTGCCTTGAACCTTGATGTTTCACCATTGCTCAGCTCCCAGCCCTTTTCCAGTGTACAGAAAGGGGATTGCCAGCTACCACTAAAGGTCATTTAACTGTATTCACTTTCACCAAGTGATATGTTTTCTGATTATAGCATTTTTCCTATTAAGTCCTATAACTGCAGACTTAATAGAAGTCTGAGCCAAACAACATTTGGTATTAGTGCAAGGCTGATCATCCAGGAAAGTAAAAGTAAAAATTCTTGGGTTTGTACGACGCAATTAAATGCCAAGACTTAAGTTTAGTTTTTAAAAGATAAAGTTGAGGTGCATTGTATTAAATAATAGTGTTTGATGTGTAAAGCTGAGAGGAGTCAGAAATACTTTACAACAGCTCTGAATAACTTGATTTAACTGATGACTGTCTCACAAGCTGTGTCATCTGAGCCAAAGCAGAATTTGTGTTGAAGAATTTTGTCAGAAGCCAACAGAAGGATGTACATGCACACAATGGCATATCTTACAGGTTTCAGACAAATTCACAGAACTCAAAGATGTTGCAAAGAAGTAAATGCCCAGGGACTCTCCTGGGATTCTCCTTCATGGCAGTAGGAGACAGGCAATGAAAACAGTCTGGTTTACACATATCATTTTAATGCAGAGCTTATCTGCCTTCCATGCGGATAGACTTCACAGTTCAAATGTTCTCTGCCTCAGTAGAAGGCCTTAAAAACCAAAATAATGACAACAGTAGTAAGAAAAAGAATAAGATCTGAGCGGTACAAATTGGATGTAAAATCCACTAAGTCTCATATCAATACGTCAAAGACAGGAGAAAAAAGAATCCGTTCTCTTATTAGGTAAAATATGGAATAACCTTGCAGCATTCAACATGACTGATATTACTGGGAATTGTTAAATTGTATTTAAGGAAGTTTCAAGTGAGCAATGGAGAATGGAGCTCTGTCAAGAAAGGTATTTTTTTCTACACTATGTCTAACTCAGGAGAACAAGACAATTAATGTTTATGGATCCATATCCTAACTGATAAAGCATGTGTGAAACTGCCAGATCAAAGCAGAAAATGAGGCCTGGAAAGAAGTTACCTCTCACAGGGAACTTCAGCCCAGGGATATGTACCGGATGTTTCAGGCTGCCACCATTAAAATATCCATGAACTTTCTAAATATTATACGACACAATTTCTTAACTAAAAATGAAGAAACCTGCATAAGTATTCATCTGTCTTCCAGCTGTCAGTCTCAGATGAACTAACAGAATGGTCAAGCTGAAAGTCATTAATAAAGAATTAAAGATGTAAATACAAATAATGTGTTTGGAAAATAGATCCTGTCAAACTAAGCTGATGACATTTCTTGATTAAACATTTTTCTCACACACAGGTAAGAGTTAAATGTAAATTACCACACGCCATTTTGATAAATAAAGTATAAAGATGTACAACTTCAACATGGCACAAGAGGATCCTGTATGGATGGTCCCTTGTAAGGAATTTCAGGTGATTTATCATGATGTGATTTACTAGAGACAGGTCTACTGAAGTCCAAAACATTTATTTGCCATACACCATCTATTTTTCTTCAGTAAACTAAAAAAAAAAGTCAATCCTGCCTGAGTTTGCAAATAGTATGAAACAAGAGCATGTGGCATATTTGAATTGGCAAATGAGCTGGAAGCTAGCAAATAACTTACTCAGGTTGACCACATCTAGAGGCAAAGTAGACATTAGTTAATTCATCACTGAAGATAGTGTCAGAAGCCCAGTAGGAGGTTAGTCATGGCTCGGTTGAATATTCTGCCTTAAATGTAGCACTACTGGCTAAGAAGGGAACGTGAGGTGGAAGTTCAGTGATCACAGGCAACACAGGATTTGCATACAAGGTCCTGGCCAGATCTAGACAGATGAGTGATGGGTGGCTGAGGTAGTGGTTGAAAGCCAAAGCTCACCTCAGTTCTTACATGGCTATCACAAGGCCACTGTTGTGCACATTTATCACAAAGTTCCTTATCTTAGTTTCATCTACATTGTAGAAAAGCTTTGAACTGGTTCTTCTACAACCTAGAACACATGACAGTTGGGAACAAAGAATTCAGGGGAGACAAAGAGGGGGTGTCGCCCTCTATGTCAATGAC
>NW_009195887.1:19743-44725 GCF_000690835.1 Fulmarus glacialis | reverse complement strand
CCCTGCGTCCCGCGGCAGCCGCGGGGCTGGGCGCCGGGAAGCGGCCGGTGCCTTTCGGGGGGGACTCAAGCCAAGAAAGACCATTACAAGAACGATGCTACAGTACATAGAGTACCCGCCTCGGTAACTGGGCAGATCTTCCTACTTGCAATTAAAGAAAAAGCCTCTTAAAAGAATATGGAAAATTTTTTTCCAAAGCCACTCGGTAACTTCCTTGTAACCTTACTGCTGTACAATGGGTAGGGAGAAAATGGCTTTTCCATAACTCATTCGTTAGGTTAACAACAGAACTTCTCCCAGGATTAAAATATAGCGACATTTTCTTTTTCTATGTTTTTTTAATTAGTTTAACCTGAAGTTAACAGAGTCCCTAATTCTTTCCAAATCTCAGCAACAGCCTGTAGGGATGAGTGTATTTATTTCCTGCATCTGTTCTCCAAATTAAATCAGAAAATGATTATGAAAGAATGGTTCTTGGTAGTCCCCGGGGAAGCTCTTGTGGAAACCTTACATGACAGCGATGCTTGCTGCCAGTGATCTCTGTATTGCAGCATGGCTGGAGTTTTTCTTCACAGAACTTTTCTTCCCTCCTTTTATATTGTACTAATCGTAAGGGAAATATAACACCACTGCAGGGTTAAAATCTGGTTCCATTGAAGTCGATGGCAAGACTTCCATTTATTTCAAGGGATCGAGGATTGCATTTCAAATGTTTATTATGCTGTCAGAAGACGGAGCAGACTGTGTGTCTGCGAGGCACACGGGGTATCAAATGATCAGCCATGGTGTTATATTGCAAAATCATTTGCGTTTGCTCCGGCATTAGGAACGTCATTCGAGGGTTTTTTAATTGCAGATGTGAACACAAAGGAAGAGTCAGTGTGCCATTAATACAAAGTCGGTGTTTAACACTCACTGCAAAGTACCGTGTGGAACTAGGATCAAATCTGACAAGTCCAAACTTTAAACGATGTACAGCATTTTATGATGCATGTAGTATTTTTAGTAGCAACAGACTATGACATTTGAGGGCTGCAGCCTAGTAGGATATACCAGTGTTTCTCGCTTCTATGTAATATTTTGTATGGGTTTAGAGAAGATGGCCTCTGTTGTGCATTGTTTGTGAAATGTTTCTTATCCCAGAGAGGTGTATGATGTAAAATACGTCAGTGAAAAGTGTATATTTTATGTGAGAGGAAAATACATTTTAATAAAGGTAAAGCTTTGTTAGCTGTAAAAATGGCAACTGTTCAAGTGTACAGTAACTTCTTACTAATGTATGAAAATCTGTGATATTTTTGATTTGATTGTATTTGTATTGCCCAAATAAAACATTTTGGCTGTATTGTTCCTAACTGTTACTTATTTTTTAAGGGGGAAAGTGCACTTACTTCTCAAGAATGCACTTCATTCAGAAAAAGAAAAGGAATTACTGAATTTTCTGGATGGTGCCTGTTGCCCAGTTGCCCTGAGTGAAAGTCCATCTTGTATTCTAACATCCAAAATGAATTTCTGGATGTGTTTTTCTGCACATTGCTATTTAATGGTAAGAAAGAAATAACTCTTCAGCACAGGCTTTCAACAGAGAGCTATTGGTAGAATAAGGCTGAGAGTCCTCAGAGGATTCTGTGAAGGGACCCCTGCAGAGGCAGAACTTGAGATGAGATGCAATATATATGGTGATGGTGGCATTTAAGCCATCATGGCCTTTTTCTCTTACATTTTTTTTCTTTAAGGGAAGATATAAATTAAAAAGATTCAGCTAGAAGTCCAGGCAGGAAAAGTCAGCTGTATCCAAACCAAAAACCGTGAAAATGTCCATGCCAGGAAAAAAAAAAAAAACACAAAGGAGGTAGCGTTATCTTATTAGCATATATGAAAACTAAGCTCCTTTCAAAAACATAAACAAAAATCTGATGCATCGCCTCTCTAGCATGTCTATTTGGGTGCAAGTTTAATGCTGGGGTTTCATTTGTCTGCCCGTGTCCTCGCAAACTTGAGTAGGGCGAAGGGAAGGAACAAAATGAGCTTTATCAATTCAATGCTCTTGTTGTATGTTGGGATGTGCAGCAATAAAACTGTTCTACGTTTTTCAGCATCCTGAAAAAGCAACTGTGAACTGAAACGGTGACGTGGCGGTTGTTGAGGATAAAGGGAGAGGGAAATGTTTAGCAGTGCACAGTAGTACAAGCACTGTCCGGAGAAAGGGAGCAGGCAGGTATAAAGAGTACAAAGAACTGCTACTACTGAGCCAACCAGATAGCTAGCACTGGCAGCTAGGTCAGCGAGCAAACATAACTTGATAAAAGTTCAGAAGAAAACAAGCTAACCTGAGATTGCCTGGTTACCGGTAAATCATAACAAGAGGGTTCTGGGAGGCAGTGGGGAGATCGAGGCAAGAGAGGCCACAAGCTAAGGAAGACGGGACCCCATGAGATTCGAAGCAGCTCTTTCCAAACAAAACTGAGCTGAAGAAGTGTCTCCTCTGGTAACTACCAAACAGTGAACTGCAATCGTTTACACAAAGATTTTTTTTTTTAAAGCATCAACTACATCAACCATGTTTCCTAGCCAACCCTGCCAAGACAATACTCATGCTTTAAATGTTTCTGTGGAAGTAGAGTAATAATATAATAATAGGCCTTATAAAGCCACTTTCATTTCAAAAGGGTCTAAAAACATTTGCACACTCAAGAATTGTTCCTCCTGACACCGAACTGCAGCTGCCTGTGGGGTGAAACACGGTGACCAGGGAAGAACACAGAGCACACAGTGGCAGTTCAGAAGATGAGATGAAGAATATCATAATAACTGCATGCTGCTTTGGTAAGAGCTTATGGCAGGGATGCGGGAATGAGGTCGCACACTGAGATCTGTAAGACCCCAGGAGATGCGGAGCAGCTGCATCCCAAATGAGTCTGGCTTGATAAATTGATAGTTCAGAGGGAATTGAGGCAGACTGAATATAAAAACTCACAGGAATTAGCACAGGATCTGAGGATCCTGATGTTACACTTTCCCAAGCAGTTGTACCTTTGATAGACCTCACAATACATCATAGCATTAACTATGTCCAGAAAATGCTACACAAAAGCTGTGAGCATTACTTTCTGCAGCATCTTTGGTCTTCCCATTGAAGGCTGTGGGGTTCCTGCATCAAGTCTGGCGACAGCACAGCTCCAAATATGATGACTCTGCCACTGTCTTAAAAAGATTTATCAAAAGCTGAGTGAGATATTAATCATGGTGATGCCAGTGGGCGTTTCCTTAAAATTTTCTTGATCTGCTGAAAAGAATCTTCTCTGTATCAAATCTCATGGTTTCTGCCTGGACAAAGTCACCAAGTTAGAGGTGTGTATATTAGCTGAGGTTATGTGTAATAGCCAAGGGTTGGTATTAGCAGACAATTTAGGTACCCACTGGGCTTTTGCTCACCCGCCCTGAATTCCCGCTGAAGACAGCGGGAGTTGATTCAGTCCCTGCTGAGTGTGGCCACTACCAAAAGGAGAATTAGGCTTTAGAAGAGGATTTAAAAAAAGTAAGGCCAGGGATACATTTTCAAAGCAGGAGAGGCAGCCCCTTAAGTGCAGAGCTACTAATGGCACTTCAGAGTATATAACTTCGAAAGTCTCTCTTGAAAATATGCGCAGCCCCACTTGCCCACTGCAGAACCCCCCTCCCGTCCCGCTGCCAGCCGGTGGGTCCCACACGGTCGGTCCGAGCTGACAGTCTGCAATAAGACAGCTTCCCCACAGGACAAAAGCATCCTTGCCGCTGCAGTGCCAGCTCATATTTGTGTGTTACACATACAAATGTATGCGAGCATTATTGCTAAGTGTTGGGGAAACGAATTGCATTGAGTACTGAACCTTAAAACACTCCTAGTACATCACAGCATTCCCAAGAATTAATTTCTTTCTGTCTTCAGGTTAATGAGTTGAAAACAAAAATATATGGTCTCAGGCAACAACAACAACAGAAATATTTATCTAAAACCACAATCTTTCCACTCGTTGGGTTTATTTTACTCTTTTTACAATGCTGATGTGTAATGTCAGGCTGCTTATTTCAGGGAGAAGCACAAGGTTTATTTTTTCGGATCCGAATTGGATGATGTTTTCATTTAATTCTGCTTGTTTTTCCCAGAGTGCATTCACCCTTACCTGCTGAATGGAGTCTTCTCAACTATGGAAAGGGAAAACAAATTGAATTTTAATCAGAGGGTTTCTATTCTGATCACTGCTGTTCTACTTTCACTTTATAGTTACCAATAAAATGTTAAAGAGAGTATCACCGATGGATTTATTTTGATTGATTGCATCTGCCCACTCTCTTGCATTTTAAGGTACCTCATTACTGTATGTTCAAGAATTTCATTTCTTAGCATGTGTAATAAGCCTTAAACTTTAGATAGCTAATTGGTTCAGCTGGCATTTCTGTGCCTTAGCTGAAAAGAAGCACAAAAAAAGAAGAATATTAATAGTTCCTACTTTGTAAAGATAAGCTTAGCAGCCAGTTTATACTTTAATTAATACATGGAAAACAAAGAATGCTGCCCTAAAAACAGAGATTACCATCAGATTAAAGACTAGCTTGCAATCTTTTTTTTTTTTTTGTATCCCACACACGTTTAGCTATTCGTGTCCTTTATAGATTCTATACTTCTGAGCTTGCATATCGTGAGAAAAAGACAACAACTTGTACGTTATATTCTGTAGGAGTGAAAAATGTACAAGAACACTTTAAACATCATCTTTTACCAGAGGATCCTCTCTAACAATTATCCTTACTAAAAGTAAAATTCATTGTTAATTTCTCTCGCCAAAGATATTTGCAAATGGAGAAAGAATGAGGCAGCACGGGTTCTGACGTTCCAAGGATTTTAGCGGCGATAACTAAAATATAGTAGTTTGAATACCGTGGTCTACAAGTGAGTTAAATGTTGGCAATATGCCACCAAAATATAACAGAAACTTTTGTTGTAAGATACTTTTAGGCATTTTTTGCTTCTTGCATGTAGTGGTTCAAATGAGCATCTGGCCTGGAGTCAGCAGCTCTTCCTGCCACTTCTCCACACACCGGGAATTTCGGTCTGGGTAGGCAGTCAGAAATACTACTGCCCCTGCTCCAGTTCCTGATAACCTGAACAGCGCTGTGTAGGAAGAGAGAGCGTGTGCGGATGGGCAGCAATCTGACTCCTGGTATTCACGCACCATCTCACAAGGGAGACCAAGGGACAGGTACAGACCTGTCAATCCCACACAGTAGATGTACAAATCATATACCTGCCCACTCTCTGATGCTTCCCTGTCATGCCACAGGCAATCTACACATTCCCAAACCCATGTTTTCCTTTGTCCTCCCTGGACACTCTGCCAGATACAGACGATAAAGCCTGCTGACAAGTTTTACCCGGCACGTGGACTCAGAAAGCAGGAGGCATTAGCCGTGCACCATTCCCTCGCTACAGCTGCAGCCAGACCTCACGTAGCCCAGGTGAAAGGCAATGTACACCCCTCTGCATGACCGCACACGGAAGAGGACACTCTCCCAAAACACCACCCGGGTCAGATTTGGGCTAAAACAAAATTCCCACTCCCACGCCCCAGAAAAACAAACCAACCCTGTCTCTGCTGCCGATTCCTGTCCCGGCTGAAGGAACCATACGTGCAGCGCTCCGAAGGCACTGTGCCACAGGCGTGCCACCGCCTGCTGATAGCCAGGAGAGTTTTCTACCAGGAGGCCTGGAGCACCTCCAAGGAGCTAAGGTTTTGGGGAGGGAAGCATTCAGATTTTCTTTTCCTATTAGAGGTAAGAAAATGTTATTATCTGGATCGAAGTAGAGCAACGACCCACACTGAGCTATGACCATCTTGGGTGGCTGAGGCCAGTCCTCCACACCCCAACACCTTGCGCACGAGGCAGCATCGGGAGCTTGCTGGTCAGGCCACCAGGGAAAAGCTTCCGTTAGATTCATTTCTAACAAACCACCCCTCTGGAAAATGTATTTTCTTGCTTTTCCTACCTGGAAATGCCAACTAGGATTTTTAATGGGATATCGGACTTGCTTGAACAAATGCAGGCTTCATTAGTTGTTCTTTTTTCCCAGTGATAGGCAGTGGTAAATCCCACACTAGACTTTTGTGACTGTGTCTGATAAATGCTGCCTAGAGCCCTAGCGCTATCTTTTAATAAGTACAAATCTTGCTGCTACACTGTTTTCTTGTTCTTTCTTCCAAAAGAGAAATATCTGCTGATGTCTTATGCCTCCCCCCATCTCTCCTTTGTTGGTAGAAAGGCTCATTTTTCTAAGATACCTGAGCTGAACGGATATTATTTTCTATGCTTTAGAAAAAGGAACCAAAACAACACAAAACAAACTCTGTCTTTATTAGCTGACTCGTTTCTTAAGACACCATAATGACAGTAACTGTTTGTAATACTGGTGTAACGCAGAAACCCTGCTATCAACACAATAGGCATTAAATGTTGCTTTGTGGTGTCTGTGGATCATTATACCTTCTTGCATGCTGCAGGGTAGAAGTTACGGATGATTTCTGTCTACCACCTAACGTCAGAGATCACCTCTTGAAAGCATATTTCTTTCTCTAGAGCTCTACAGTTTTATGGACTGATACACACTGGGAAAGTTCCAGGGGGCAAATCTGCAACATTGCACCACTTCACAAGTGAACAAAAATGTGCCTTTTCCCCCCCTCCTGCTACGGAAGTGTTAGAAAACTCTCTTTTCAAAATGTGAGCTCTCCAGAGCAGGTTTATAGGGCAAAGACGAGAAGGATGAAAGGTCTTATTTACTGCAAATAGTCTTCTGGGTCTGTCTTGCAAAGAACATGATTTTTTTGTACATTCACGTCATCCCTCAGAACACAAGACAGAAATAAAACTTTGGAGAAAAGTGGTGAGTCCCATCCCTGTAGGCAGCGTTAGTGAGACAGTCCTTACAGTAAGTTGGGCATGCTCCTTGCCTTTCGCTGGCCCTTTCACTTTGGCTTTTCAGTGGCACTCAGTTATCCACAACGGCAGTGCAAGGCTTACAAGTTCAGCTTCTCCTTGGCTGGGAGAAAAAGCAGGCGAGCCTATCTCCAAACGTCACTTACTCGTGGCACTAAAATGAAGCATCTGTCAAATTAGACGATACAAGGATGGCCCTTGCTACGATTTAAATTATCACCACTTGGCATGTGAGTTGACACCTGCCTGGGAGGAGAACGGAGGCTCCGGGACTGCCTGCAGCCTTTTGGCGGCAATGGCATCCGCAGCACAAGCAAGACCCCGCGGAGGTCTCTGCTGCACGGCTAGTCCGTCTGGGCTAATTCAGGAATGACAACACCCAGCAGCACCTGCGTATGTGCCTACACACCCGAGCTTTTCTGAATATGAGGAACAACCACATATATAGATTCTTCAGCTTATGGGTTAGCATTGACTAAACAGAAAAGGAAACGATCCAGCTATCTGGGAACATCTAAGGAATATGACTTTACCAACGGATTAGCTTTTGTACCTCCAGTATTGACATTTTGTCCTTCGTACTGGCACTGCCAGATGTCAGCAGGTATTTCGGCGAAGCGAAGTGTCAGGCGATGACGCATGGCCCCGCATCCCACAAAGCAAGTAAATACGCCCCGAGGAGGTGAATGTTAACTCGCCATGCTAACATTTGCATCTCATTTGCAGCGGGCTTAGGTATCGCTGCACAACCCTACACTACGCTATGCAGACATGTCCCTGACCTTCTCCAAGGCTCCTTCTGCAGGGTTTATGCTGCCAGAGGCAGCAGGAACCAGCTGCCATTGACCTTCACAGGTACCAGTGCCTCTGCATTGAATTATAGGTACGGTCACGCACTTTTGCCACCTGATTTCCTAGAGAAGGCTGGTGATGCTATCAGACAGATGCCTGTCTTCACGCAACGAGTGAATGCTCTGACTGATTTCAGTGAGCTGAGGCAGAGGTTGGAGCCCCCTGCCACGGCCACCACAGCCTGCCAACATGGTGGCCCCGTGCCCCTCAGCCGGCCAGCACGCTGTCCCGCCCAGCCACCGGGGAGCGGCCACTGTTGAGCAATCCCAGGCCCTACCTGGCCACCCGATCATAGAATCACAGAAACATAGAATCATTAAGGTTGGAAAAGACCTCTAAGATCATCAAGTCCAACCGTTAACCCAATACCACCATGCCCACTAAACCATGTCCCTAAGCGCCTCATCTACACGTCTTTTAAATACTTCCAGGGATGGGGACTCCACCACTTCCCTGGGCAGCCTGTTCCAAGGCCTGACCACTCTTTCATTAAAGAAGTTTTTCCTAATGTCCAGTCTAAACCTCCCTTGGCGCAACTTGAGGCCATTTCCTCTCGTCCTATTGCTTGTTACTTGGGAGAAGAGACCAACCCCCACCTCGCTACAACCGCCTTTCAGGTAGTTGTAGAGCGCGATGAGGTCTCCCCTCAGCCTCCTCTTCTCCAGGCTGAACAGCCCCAGTTCCCTCAGCCGCTCCTCATCAGACTTGTGCTCCAGGCCCTTCACCAGCTTCGTTGCCCTTCTCTGGACACGCTCCAGCACCTCAATGTCCTTCCTGTAGTGAGGGGCCCAAAACTGAACACAGGATTCGAGGCGTGAATGCAAACGGACGCCATGTCCACCCAATCCGAACGCACGTGGGGTGCTGTGGCCACCCAATCGGAGTAGGCGTTGCTGCCTGGGAGGCGGCGCAGGGGCGGCGGGGCGGCTCCCTCAGCAGGCCGAGGTGGGGAGGAAAATCCTCCTCTCCTCAGCTCTCGGGAGGTTTGTAGGTGGGGATTTTACACCAGCACCATTCAAATACCGTGAGAGTTTTTGCTGTCTGCTGTGACCACCACTTCCATTTCACCTTTGCTTCACAGCCTATAGAGAACCTCAGAGGGCAACAGATCCAACGCGGCTGCGATAAACAGCGTGTCACACTGATGTGACTATCGTGATTCATGCAACAGGGTAGTTTTATAACAGATCTTAATTCATTATCATTATTTTTAAAATTAAAACAAGACTATTACTGAGTAATCTGACTATTACTCATTGTTGATAGTCTTTCAGAAATCTTTTTCACTTGCTAGGCTGAGGAACCTAAAAGAAAGGCCATGTTTCAGATACAGTGAGCTGAGGTAAACGTGCACTGCGACCGTTCAGCACCCTTGGGAGAAAGCAGGATAAGTCAGGCTCTAGCACCCTCTGAGCAGCCTGCCTGATCCCCCCAGAAGGGCCTAGTGCTCACCTGCGCTGCTTCTTGACAAAAGCAATTTTTAGTCACTTACCTGTCCCACGTTAGTAATTATTCATAACAACCGCTCAGCTGAAGTGAGTAGGACTACCAAAGCTGTAGGTGTTCACCACGTGTCTTAAAGGAAGTAACATTTGGAAGAAAGAAATGCATCCTCACATCGGCTTCAGTTGTCTCGTATCCTCCATGAACCTACTTTATGCTCTTTCTTGGTTTTTATAAAATCTTTTTTGCAAAAAACCAAAGTTCAAACACAAGGTCATCCAAGCAACTGTCTCTTTATAAATGTCTTCTGTGGATGCACTGTAGCAAGAGCTATCTCCAGTGAAATCTAATTTAACACATTAATTAGTGTTAAACAAAGTCACACCTTGCGCAAGCAAAGTTATTTATGGCACTGGAATCTCCCTGATTACAGCAATAAATAATACAGTATGTATCACTGGGAAAGAATATAAAATCAGTTAATCCGCAGGAGCAATGAAGAGAACTGGAACAATTCTGCTATTACTCTAATGCAGTAATTTCCTAACGGCAGCCTTCACAGTTTCACTTTTCAAAGCATTAAGTCTCTACTCATTTGATAACAATTTGGGGAAGATTCCCTTCTGCTGTTCATCATGCGAGTGAAGCTGCCCCTTGCTAGCTCAAACCAACGGGATTATAACTCTTCAATAGTCCCACCATGACACTAGCAAGATTTCAGCTTAATCCAGGGCCACAGTTCAGCCAGTACCAACTGCTTCAATTTCTCTTGCAGTTTACTTAGGCTTAACACTGGCAAAGTGCCACAGCCTCGCTGCCTGAACCTGATTACACCACTTTCGCAGCACTACACGGAAAGCTCTCCCTTACATGACTGCTTTACATAACACAGGCATAAATCAGGAGGAACAAAACCGCTATTGCTTAAGAAGAAATAAAAAAAAAAACAGCCTCTCAGAGTGCTTGCTGGCCAGCTCATTTATCTCAACTGCAGCTACCGACATTTTCCTAAATGGGAGAGGAAAAAGTCTCAAAATACATATTTATATCATTTCTGGTCCCAGGCATAACTGGACCAGGTCCTCCATCTCTCCCCACCTCTTGTCACTTGTATAGGACCCAGGCTGTTTCCCCTAATTTAAGGCTGGAACATGACACTGATGCAGGCAGGTTTTGGATTATCAGTACCCTGGAAAAAACCTGCAAAACATTATGCTCAACGTGCTAATTACTTTCCCAGGATCTGTAATGCGCAGGTGAACAGTTCCCCCTGCTGCACTGAGCTATGCTTATGTCTCCTCTAACCAAACACTTCTCCTGTTTAATAGGCTATCCAGTAGAAGTACTGGTCTGGGAATGTCTTTGCATTAACTTATGGCAGTCTGCTCTAAAGATACAGCTGTACCTAGTGACATTTAGATAGTCAAGGGGATAGTCTCCTTGCATTTATTCCCTTCAGTCCTGCATCGTTAGGCTAAGACCAAACATGATCTGGAAGATAATACATAGTATGCTGGTATTCCGTGTATCTTGCCAGGAAACCATCACATTTAAAAATATTCTCCAATGTTTTAGGAATCTGTTCAGTGAATACTAAATTTAGAATTTCTAGAAGTAGCTTTTGTGCTCACATTGAGAGGTGAACTTAGCAACATGAAAAGATGCGGCTGCAGCTGTTCTTTTCAGGTTCTGGAGTATCTGCCTCAAACTCAAATCAGTTTAGGAGCTCAAATGTGCAGCATCTGAATTTGGAAGATTTTCCCAATTGTCAAGCTCCGAATAATAGTACAACTGTTTCTAGTACGGGGCACCTTGTTACTTCAAAATATTCTGTATATTCACAGCGAACTGTGTGATTGTGAAAAGAGCTGCGGGACACAAGTTACAAGTGAGCTGTAGGGACGAAAATCAAGTTTGCTCTTCAGGTATAACTGTGACACAGCTGGTTATCAGGGCTGCACCTGTACGCACATCCAGTGCGCTCCAGTCATCAGGTGGTCCGGGAACTCCCCAGCCAGGCATCTGCACTACGTCCGAGTTTTAGTGCAACATGAGGAAGGGCAATGAGGAAATAAAGGTAGACTTTCCTCATCTCCTGGCACTTTGAATGCTCTTCTGATGCTGTACTAACTCTTCTGTTGTTCCTCTCTAATTTCAATGGCCATCTCTCACTTACATTCCCTTGTGGAGGCAAAGCACCACGGAGAATGATGTTTTGGGGTGGGCTCATGCAGTTATTTCTTTTTTAATGTCCAAGTACAAATTCAGTGGAGATATTAAGCAGATGTATAAACAACAGCACCCATTTTACACAGATGCAGGCAGTTTTGGCACTCTGTTTTACTAGAGCAGTTAACATTTGTAGTGATAGAAAACAAAGAGCTCTCTTTGCATTTGAAGATGGTTTATATTTCCTCTTTAAACATAAGGGCTTTTCTAATGACAGATTTTCTTAGTAAATCACATTGCTTTTGTTTTCACTCTGAGGGCCACTATCATCAGGGGCTCCATGGACAGGATTTGCTTTAGCCATCCCGATAAAGCTCCATACAGTAATAAATGCATTTCTTGCAAATAACCAACTGATCTGAACTGTTCAGAAAGCAAAACTCTTCATGAACTGGATGCATATAATTCAAAATATTCACCAACATTTGTTAGTAGAATAATCAGACACTTACCAGTAGTTTCAGAAAACTGACTGTTGCTCTCTCAAGTTCTCCTCCTTTTGACTTTCAGAACTCCCAGTGTCAAAACCAATCATCGCTATTATCAGCTTCTTCCTATTCACCTGTATCATTTGCCACTGCCTGGAGCTTCTAATTTGTCTGATTGTTCTCAGCTGAAGGAAAAAAATAACCAACAAACAACAACAAAAAAACCAACCAGCTACTAAAAGCTCCTTTTGATACCAGCCCACCTGTTCATCCCTCAGAGGTTTTTAGGCATCTTCTCAAATAATTGTATTCCATTTAAGGAACATTCAGAGAGGAGGGCTTAGGGCCTATCCATTAGGAGGATAATAACTTGATTTTCTTCACCTGCTGAAAGAAGCTAGACCAGGTAAGTGAAAAGGCCCCCCATTGCAATTTTTTTTCAGCAGAGGATTGGCCCTGCTGAGAAGGCCTCCCGTTGATCAGATCCTTGTGCTTTCACCACATTTCCTGCCCTTTGGTGTCCCCACGTTGTGCTTGCTGTGGTCCGTGCGTTCCCTCAGCTTTAACAGCTAGCTTCCAGGATGGAATACAGCCACTCTGCTACAGTAGAAATGTGAAGAGAGCATGTTTGATCTGAAAAGGTTAAAGTTCTATTAGCCAAATAAAAGCGTATTGTTTAGAAAAAGCTTTGAGAACTTCAAGGAGAAAAATAACTGAAATTTTGTTCCTTCTCTCTCCCACTGTGGATGAAGTTTTATGCTCTGTAAATTGTCTAAGAATCAGCCAAAATAAAAATGCAGCTATTTCTGTTTGTATGGAACTGAAGATAAGGGGAACGTGTGGAAAGCAGAAGGGATTGTATACTATGTTATGAGAGCTACCTAAACTTATAAAAGGAATGTATCTTAGTCAAACTCTGTAGGGGAAATGGAGTTTGTCGGATGCACGCTCCCAGGCAATGTGAGAATGAACGTGCCTGCGGCACACCTAGGTGTGCTTCCAAGCCCGCAAATGCACAAGCAGAAGCGTAATTTGTTAGCGGTTTGCATGCTGATTTCAAATGGGCCACACTAGGTGCTATTCCATAATCACATTAAACCAGCATTGACACTGAAAGAAACGTCCTGCCTTTCTTCCAGCACCAAATATTTGTTGCTGCTCTGTTTCTTACTTGTGGTATAACCATTTCTCCGGCTATCGAGGGAACTAACCTGGAGAACCAATCCTGGTTAAAACTAACCCTTTTTTGTCTTGGTAGTTTTAACCAGTTCCATTTGCTCAATCCAGTTTAGTACTACCAAAATACTGGTCTGTATTTGTTTGCATGATCAGAATTTGACTTTTGCAACCTAAAGTAATGGAAATGCTTCAATAATGATTAACGATACCTTTCTTGAGATATTTTTCAGGGAGTGAAATTTCGAGGGTGGAGGAATATGACAGATGTTTGACTTCATAGCCGATTCTCAGGCTTCATCAGAGGGTTTCAGGTGGGGCTGCCATCATTAAGGAACCTACAAACTAGAATCCTTCTGAAAATGCAGAGCAAACTTTGCTTTCTATTAAGTACATTTAAATGCACATTTACATGATTAAAGGTTGGCAGTGGATTCAAAAAGAAAGTTCACTGTCACCTGAAAGAATTTTAGGAGGAGACAAAAGCTGGATTCAGAGCTCATGCACACATTTGTAACCCCATGCCGTTGATTAAAAACCATCTCAAAGCTGTTTCTTGGAATCATGAAGATTTATGTGATCAGAGCTCTGTTTACTTGCAACCCAAGATGAGAGCAGCGAGAAGCAGTCTCAGACTGATAAAGACTATGACTGGCTCTCATCGGGAAATGTCTCCCACAATTAAGAATGCACATTTTATGCCTGGTTCATCATTTTGGAGGATTGTTTTAATGCACAGGTATATGCTTTTCCTCCAATTATTTTTTCTTCCTTTTTTTATCAATATGTTTCACTTTAGCGACCTGAAATTCCTATCTTTTTCTTTAAAAAACAGCCTTATAGAGACATGCTGGATTCTGAGTGAAACTGATAAAACCACAGAAATTCAGAGATAATGGTAAAATTTGCCTTATGTATTTTTATTCTTCTCCCTCTGCCAAGTTTGAAATGCAAATTATGGGAACCTGCACAGTGTAGCGCTTAAAGATAAACAAATGCAGTTTCAAGTCAAAAATCTCATAAGAGACAAAACACGCTACAAGGATTCCCGGGCTCAGTCTTGAGCTCTGAAATGCCACAGAAGGCACGGCTCTTACATTTTGTCCAGAATGTGACATGTCAGAACAATCTATGCAGCAAATTAATGCAAATACTCGCTGTGTGACATTTATCTAAAGTGCCCAGTTGCTACCTGGCACTTTCTCCCCCTTATTACTTTCTATATTCAGCATTAATAAAATTCCCGATGTTTTTGATATTATGCATCTCATTTTATTTCAGCCACCAGCCTAGGAATTTCCATTAGTGATTTTTTTTTTCAAGATTCCATATGCCGAAAGGTTAAAGGTGAAATGAAAGCCATCACCTTGCTTTTCAAACCACGTCCACTGCTTCACGAGAGGCCAGAGGAATTGCCTGGCTTGTCTGGGTCTACCTCTTTCAGCAGACTCTTGAGAAAAGTTGAAATTTTTCTCATTCCAAAACTTGGAACAGTTTTCTTCAGAGGAGTAATGTGAACTTTTTGTATCTGTTGCTGAGTTGTCTGAACAATTTGCTGAATTCAAGTGTAAGGGAGAGGGAAAGTTCAGGAAATTGCTAGAGAGGATGCCTGCTGCAACAGGCAGGTCTCACCTTGCAGAGTCAGGATTGCAAGGTGTAAGTCATTTTGTCCCTCTCCTGGCACATTCATGTCCTAAGACTGTGACAATCTTGAGCGTGGCCTAGGATCACTCGGCAGTTATGGCCTCACCGAGCCTGCTCTGGCAATCCCCCTCTCAGGGAGGTGCTGCTCTCACCAGGGAAATATGCCGAGGATTTGACGGCTCCATCCATCTTCTCTCTGCTCAGGCACCACCTGCTCTGTCAGAGTCCCAAGTAGAGTTTCAGCTTTTCTCTACAATGAAAGTCGCTGATATTGCCTGCCCTTCCCTCTCTCACATCATCTGAAGTTTGCAGCAAGCTGGCCGGAAAGCTGCTTGGTTGGCCGGAAAGCTGGTCGTGAACTGGAGAGCGTAACCCAGCTCTTTTCCGAGGCCATGCCTGCGCTGCTCTCAGGAGGGGGGGTTGCAGCATGTGCGGAGACAGCAACAAAGCTGGTGCAGCAAAAGCTTGTCCTGGTGCTCGGTGGATGCAGTCTGTGCTGCCTCTCGCTTTGCTAACTGCAAGTGAGCCAACCGCGAGTGCAGATACCTCCCGTATTTGCATTTCAGAAGATGGGCAATCACGGCACCATGATGCCTTTGAGAGCAGTTATATATCATGAGCTGAAAATATTCTGAAGTTGGCTTTTACATACAGAGCTGCCTGTGAATAGTCTGTATGTTAGTGGGAGACATGCAAAGTGGAGTCTTCCGTTTAGGTATTGCTGCTATGTAGTGCATAAGGTCAATAATCTTGACAACGTACTTCAGCCTTGCTTTTGTCTTCTTTCTCTCAGGTGTTTGTATTGCCCTAAGGGCCCTCTTCTCTGGGTGGGTTTTTTTGCAAGTACACAGGCTGTAAGTGTGTGTTTGCATTTTCAGAATGTTAATAGAATAGGTCAGGGACAATTGGTTTCGTTAGATTACTGTATCTGAAGAGCTACGTGATGCCTATTGGACTTGCTCTCTTTTTTTCCTGTGTTATATTTAGCTGTGACCTTGAATTTTTTTTTCTTTTGTTCATTTGTTCCAGAAAAGGATTTTCTCTCTCTCCCTATCTTGACAATGACTAGAAATGGATTTTTTTTTTTCGAACTCATACAGAGCGTAGTACATTTCCTAACAAAATGTTATGAGCGTACAGCACTGGGCTGTCCATCAGAGAATGTTACCCTCTTTCTCACATTGGCTACCTAATATTCACTTTTTCCTTTAGATGGACTGGTCCTTGAACATGATTTTGTGTTAAACAGGGTTGCTCTAAAAAGCCACAACTGAGAAAATACAGAGAGTTCCCTTTTCCATTACTGACTTTGCTTTGTATTTTGCATTCTTTTTGTTAAGGACTCGGTAAGTGCAGGAGGAAGACAGACTTGTAGGGTCCCAGGCCTCGGCCACGAGACTGGCTCCACGTCTGCACAGTGCAGTCAGGGAACGTAAGTCTGCCGAGGACTTGAAAGAGACTGTCAATCACCTCCAGTAGCGCGGGGTGGGCAGCGGCAGCTGTCCCTGCACCGTTGTGCCACTTGCCAAGAGGCTAAAATGCTTCTTAACTTTGTAGTGTCGTCTTCGAATAGCAGCTATGACTTAGAAAATAAAATGTTTACTCGGTGTCCAGCTTTGCTCCTCAGACTTGCCCTGAAAGGTGGCTTCTTCCGCGAGGTGCTCCAAGGCTGGCATCTGCTGAAGTCCTACCAGGCTGAGCAGGCTGCGAGGGTTTTCTGCTCCCACCTGCTGTGTACTGGGTCAGACTTTAGAAATTCAGTCTCCAAACACAGGAGAGCCCAGAGACCGTGGTCGGGGCCCAGAGCTCTTGCTGCTCTGCATCCCACCTCCCCATTGGCGAGGGAGCAGTTTTCACCCTCTGCTCCCCGCTCACCTTCCCCGCTGACCTCCCCAACCACCGTCCTTGCACTGCAGAGGAAGATGGTTCCCAAAGCTCTGCACAGCCTTCCTGACCCAGGGGCATAAATCAACGCAATATATTTTCTTGATTGAATAAGCTCCAGAATTTTTATTTGAGTCAATGGGCTTAGTGCTTGCATCAATGATTATGACGGTCTATAAAATTAACTTCCAGTATTTTATTTCCACTAACATAAATAAGAAATCATGTAAGGCATTCCAGAAGACATAGTGAGAGCTTGACCATAATTTGCCAGTTAGTCTGCTTGGGAAAATGCAGAGCAGACCCCAGATGTGACTGTATACGACAGTGGTTGTTCTTTGCTCCATGGAGAAGTGAGCCTGTTAGCCTGTTGCTGGTCCTTCTTCAGCATCGTGGCAGCTAATACTCAGTCTGCTAATATTCAAGGTCTACTTGAACAAGTAAATTCGGGTGCTGGAAACAATCTGACTGTGGAGGCAAAAGCTCCATACAGGTTACATTTTCCTGCTAATTTTCTTGCTGTCTGGCAGTCAGCCGTCTGTAGCTCAGGTATCTCTGCACCGCCTTGCTGCGTACAGTGAAACACATCCTGACACAAGCAGCCTGGAAATTCTAACACAAATCACTACCATAGCATATGTAAAAATATATACAGTAATAGTCTTTATTTCTTGATAAAGTTTGAGGTTTTGATAATCAGCTATATACTCCAGAGGAAACCTCAGTAATCTCAATCTCCAATTGCAAAGCTTTTTTGTCACTGAATTTCTTATTTACCTTAATAACCCCTACACTTCTGTCACTTGTTGATAGACTAAGCCTGTTATGACCATATATATAAAGGCAAAGGATACAGTATGATTTTGTAGTTTTCTTTCCCTTCCTAGCACAGTGCAATAGGAATTGGGGATGTGCTTCACAAACTCCGTAAATCCCAGGACGTCTGTCGTGCGTCTAAACCAAAGGGAGGAACCTCCTTTGCTACGGGGCTTCAAACACTCAGCAAGAGACGCCGATGCCTTGCAGTCTGCAGAGATAAAACCAAAGCAAGCGCAGGTAGAGGCCGGGCAGATAAAACAGCTCGCCCGAGGTCCGACAGATGAGCACACAGCTGATCCGGGGTCCTGCCGCCCGCCAGCACCCTGGCAAGAGCCCTCCCTCCCAGCCTTTAGCCACTGCTGCTTTGCTCAGAGGGGAAAATATTTATTTAACACTGTCCTGCTGCTGCCAGGACAATGCATATAATGCCAGGCTAAATGACAGGCTTTGAACAAAAATTTAGCTCTGACTTCTAATCCTGCATCCTGTTTCAAAACTGTGATGACATAAAGGTCAAAAGATGCAGCTCTTATTTCCAGCAGACTGCTGTTTTCCTTTAGAGGTGTAATTGTTCAACCTTTAAGCTTTCCCCACACCTATATGATTCCATCTCCTTTTATAATATGCATATACTTATGCTCGGTAAAAGCAAATCCGATTTCTCTTAGTCAGCCTACAAGGTACTGCTATTTAGAAATACTTAAGAAGAAAGGAATCATAAAATATTGAATATATCACACAAAAACTGTGTGTGGGACTCCAATCACTCTGAAATATACTTAATTTTTTTCTCTCGAACAGAAAATCATAGTAAGCAATAAGAACATAAAAGGAGCAGCAATAGATAACACAGAGCTGAAAAATTGTTTCTCTGAATATTACAAGAATGTACCTATGATAAATGAGCCTTCCCTAGTATTGTCTGCCCCAGAAAAATGGTATACCAAAGCCAGTTAAGTTTCTTCCAAGATTTTTCTTATCCAGACCTTTTCTCTAAACTAGAGCTCCACGAAGATACTGCCAGTCATGTTTCTCTGCAGACTGCTTATACTGCAAGATAGGGATACTTTGGTGGTGCCTGCTATTTTAAGCTTTTGCAATAAAAAAGCACAATGGAACGGTAGCGTCCATAGCTGTTGTTGCCACATTTATGTAACGTAAGGAACTGCAGTGATGCCGTACTTCAGCCTCTCTGCTGGCTTCAGGCACCGCGTGAGTCCTGGGCACCTAAGTACAACAGAGGAGATGTGGGGTATTTCAGAAGAGGATGACAGTCACGTGTATCCAGACCAACCAGCATAACTGCCAGCTCGGGGATACTCTGCAATCCACTAAGTCCGGTAGTGGACCACCAACCCCATCACCGTCCGTCGGAGCAGCCACGGAAGTGCTGTGCTCCCACGCTCTCTTCCCACGAGCGGAGGCTCACAGCTGAGGGTTAGCTACAGGTATTATTTTTTCTCTGAGCATCTTTGACTCAGAGAAAAACTCACTGTAACTGAAGAGAGCTGAGGGCAGAACCTGATGAAGAATTCCTGCAGCCCCGTGGCACCTGATTATCTGACAGGGCGCCATCAATGAATCTGCAAAAAGCATCATTTGTCTTCCATCACCATAGCAACCAATAATTTTGATTCATGTGCATTCATGTGCGTGTTTGGCACCCGCGTTTCCATGGCGAGGCTGCCGCCTCGTGCAGCAATAGGAAGCGCCCCGCTCTGATCCCGGTCACCCGCTCTGCCGTGCCGAAGCAGCTGGACGGCAGGTTTCTGAGAAACACGGCGCTGTCAGGCTCAGGAGAGCTCTTCACATCTCCTGAGTTATCACACCCAAAACTGAGGAGTAGTCTGGCATTTTACTAATCTTTGGGGCACGGTGCAAAAGACACAGAGCAGAGGTCAGCAGAAAGTTGAGATTCTTCTTCAGCACAAACACAAGTGCAGGAGGAAAAAAAAAAAGCATAAACCTCAGGATAAAAAAAAAATCTAAAAAGATCAGACTGTTCCTTCTTCCTTCTTTCCTTTTCTTGCTCCATAAATCATTTTATTTATGTAATGGAGAACAATAAAGCAAGCCAGATTTAGAAAACATTTTTTCCTGTCAAAGAGTAGAATGATTGATGCTGTGTAAAACCAGTATTTAAGTAAAAAAAAGCTTTCAGGGATGATTTACTGAAAACCACTGAAAGATTGGATTTGGATGCTGAAAATACCAACTATTCACACTAAATTAATTAATTAAGTATTTGGGAATGGCCTTGAGTAGTCAGAACTGAACAGAAGGAAAAAATAGCGTAAGATTGTCTTCAATTTAGACCCACTCTCCATGTTACAAGTAGAAATTATTTAAGAATAACAATGTAGCCCAAATACCTCAAGACAGAACAGAAGCCTTCAACTTAAACAGTGGAACTCTTATCAGGCTGCCTTGGCATTTGTATGACAATGTATTAGCACAGCACCAGAATAATAATTCTTTGCTGATTGTAAGCAAACCATTTTTCTAAGTCTTGTGTTCCATTCTCTTTTTAAGATAAAGCCCTGGTGAAGTACCATACAATGAACATGTATTGCATGAAGTGTCTAATAGAATTTGGATTTATACAGCGCCTTTCGTACTCAGGTTGTCCCCAGGTACATTGCTTTAATGCAGTAAGTCAGAAACCGGTGGTGCTGTGAGCATGTAGGCAAGCATCGACTGTCATTATGCACCAGCTACGACTCAGAGAGGATTGAGTATCTTTTTAAAAATAAGAATGAATAAATAAACACCAGCTTTGGAGCTGGCACTGGAAAGGTGCTTACGAGTTGATATCTCCATATAAAGAATCAATTTGGTAGACAGCTACTCCCCCGAGTCGGTGTTACCCATGTAGGCAAGAACAGGCAGTGTTAGATCCTGGGACTGGCAGGTCCCGGCTCTGCTGAAGGACAGAGCCGGGTTCTGAGCTCTCACCTGCTGAGGCACCAAAATGTAAATCTGAGCTTTCCCTTTAAACAATTTGTTCAACTACATTCATGTCAGCCTTTGCTGTACCAGTTTAGGATTTTCCTGCGGTACTGGGACTCACTTGGTCTGACTTTGAAGCCAGAGCTAGCCTGAGCTCTGCTGAAACCCTCAGCTTAAGGTCTTCTTCCATCAGGGTACAGATGATGGAAGAGGGAGTGGGTAGCAGCGGTCAGCTACATAATGAGGGGCAAACCTGTGAAATGGCTTCTTCTGGCTTCTCTCTTCATCAGGAGTTTCTGAATATATTTGTTACGTCCTTCACCCTGCCACCTGAGCAAGTTGTGTCATACTGGTTTAAATGTGACAAATTAAATCCTGAACATAGAATCATAGAATCATAGAATCATAGAATCATAGAATCATTAAGGTTGGAAAAGGCCTCTAAGATCATCAAGTCCAACCGTTAACCCAACACCACCATGCCCTCTAAACTATGTCCCTAACATGATTAGATTGACTGTTGCTACTGTGATGGAGTGGAGGCTTTCCCTAAAAAAAAAAAGGAGAGCGAGAGTGGTATTTTTATTTTAAATGCCAAGTCTTGTGCTCAAAGGTCTGTAGCTCTGGCCGACTCTGGCAGCACGGGCAAAAGGCTCAGAGGAATGGAGGTGGAAAGGCTGGCCAGAGGCTGCATGTCCTCTGGCAGGGCAAGCGCTGTCCCCTCACTCAGCCGGGCAACGGGGAGAGGCAGCTTTGCCTTTCCTGAGAACTGGCTTTTAAGTTATTTGTCCTTGGGCAGTTGAAGTATAGATGAGAAACGCGTGTCTTACCACTTTTCTGTGAATATTTTGGGAGTTGCTTAGCCAGAAGTGTTTTTTTCTTTTTCTTGCTCAGATTTGAAGCCTTGGCAACACGCAAACACTGCATTTATTCAAAGTCTTTTCCATAGATCTTGCCTAGTTGAAAATATGTTTCATAGATTAAAACAAACTAATTCAAAGTTGCCAGCTCTCTCTTTGTTGTGACTCAAATCATTCTGTGATGCTCCTACTGCAAAAGATCACACAGATCAGCACACTTCCAGCAGGAACAATGCAAGCACGCCTGTTCAGCATGTTGCTGCACGCTTTTTGCATTAAACCCCATCCGTCCGCACTTTGAATCGTCTGTCTGTGATCTTCGCACATTTCCTGCTTTGAATCCAGCCTCAGAGGTGGCGGCAACTCTGTCGTGCCATACACACACAACACGGCAGAATGATTTCAGAAAAGTCTGGGTGAGTTGCAGGGTGGTGAAGTAAAATATTGTAAACATGTTTTCCATTTTTCTCTGTTGTAAATCATCACATTGAATTCTATTTCTATTTGGAGTGAGGCGCTCTTGTTCTTCAAGATACTCAGCTACGCCTCGTGCTGGTGAGAAAAAAAGCATGAGATGTGATCAAATGCACTGCTGTTCGTGAGGAACACCAGAAAGCGCTCACAAAACTGAGGGGGGCAAAAAGATGGTGGATAAGCTTTGGTGTAGATAAATGGAAGGTAAGGGATATAAAGAGGAAAACTCCGGACACGGTGACAGGATGGTGCTCAGCTCAGAACTGGCAGTTACAATTAGGAACGAACCCTACAAACATCTCTGACAGTTCTCTGAAATCACTGCCTGGCAATATCAGACAAAAAAGCCAACAAAATGTTGAACGTCATCAGAACGGCTGTGGCGAACCAGGCAAATGCGTCCTTTGCCATTATATGCCACGCTGGTGCACCCACTTCTCGCACACTACGTGTAGTGCTGCTCTCTGCATTTTAAGGGTGTAGCGGACTGTGGGAAGGCACAAAGAAGGGCAGCAGAAAACAGCAGCAGAGTAGAACAGCTGCCTTACGAGGGGACTAAAAGGCTGGGGCTCTTAGTCTGCCTCAGGAGAAGGCAGAAGGAGGATGGAGCTCAGGCTTACAAACAGCAGCAGAGTAGAACAGCTGCCTTACGAGGGGACTAAAAGGCTGGGGCTCTTAGTCTGCCTCAGAAGGCAGAAGGCTTACAAAACCTGGCAGGAGGTGAATAAAGTGAACATGGAGCTGTTGTTCAGTCACACACAATGAGGACTCAGAAGCAGCCAGTGGGATAAGGAGGAGGTTGGTTTAAAATAGATAAAAGAACATTTTTCTTCACACGGCAGTCATGAACCTCTGGAACCTGGTGCCACAGGAGACTCTGGATGCAAACAGGATCAGTGGACTCTGAAAAGGATTAGGCAAATTCATGAACAGCAGGTCAATGGCTACTGAAGATATTAGGAAGGGACTTAATTCCTAACATCTCTAATACAACTTTCTATATGCTGGGGGAGTACAAGGCAAATGGGCAGCAAAAATTGGTAAGACTCAGGTGTTCTTCTTGAATAGCATTGCCTATTGCCACTGCAACACATGACATATTTGGCTGGATAGACCATTACTCGGACCCACTAAGGCATTTCTAACCGTGTTACGTTCTTATGTGATTGCTTAAGGACTGGCTGGTCTTAAATTTTAAGTGTGGGTCCGTCCCACCCAACTTCAGACGCTGACCCTAGGTGAGGATGAATCACCTGCCACAAGCACCTATTTCTCTTCACTGACCACAATGCTAGTGTAGACTAGTCAACCAACTTTCAGGTGGCTGAAGTTAACTGAGATAAATCCTACTAATTACACTACTTCCAATGTATCTGAACATTGTCTTAGTCCCTTAGTCCCAAATTAGTCCCGTAAGATCATTAGTTTAGTTCCCAAATTGTGCCATACTTCTCCCAGCCATGTACCTCCACCCCTTCCCATCACCCAACATGCTAAATCTCCCGTGCCAGGTTTTCTGTGTCTCTCACATCAGATGACTTTACCTGCAGGAGTGAGGTCAGGCAGCTCCACGCCTTACTGCCTACAGCTTACTGCACATCTACCAGGACATCATCCTTGCAGCTCTGCCTCTCACATTTCACCCTAGCTAACCTGTAAATTGTCAGGAGACTTAAATTGTTCATAGAAAGCTCCACACCCTGACTAGAGAAATTTTAGATATCAAACTCAAAAAGTTTGAAAAGTTACTCTTGGTCAATGGTTGGGTAAGAAGGGATGGGACAGTAGGAGCACTGCACTGCAGAATTTTAAATCAATTATTGTTGACTTTGAGCTTTGGGTAAGGTATGTACTGTCCTTTCCAGGCTGCAAAAGGGAACGTGACATGTTCCACACAGCAAGATAAGGGGAGGGTTTTGAGTTGTTCCGCGTTTGGCACAGAAGGTCACAACATGAGTAAAATTACAAGCTGCTGTTCTAAAGCGTTCACTGCAGTGGAACATGATAACCTTATTAGAAAAATCCGGTAGTCTCCTATTAAAAAGTGAAATAAAGGAGGGTATTCACTGTTAAATGCCATGTATTTTTAAGCTCTTTATTGATTTTTGTAGGAGTTTCTAAAAGCTATAGGAACTATAGCTTTAAGGGAATGAGGCATTTAATGGCATAATCAAAACAATAATTTTCTGAGTGTCCATACCTCCTTACGCTCACTTTATGTAACTCAGAGAGTTCTGTCGGGAAGAAGGGGAAGGTGGAAAGGAACAGCTGAAGTTGATATGGGACTGAATGCAGATTATTTACTCAGCATTTCTATATGCAAAATGCATGTTGTAAAACTGCTTCTAATGACAGCTAATGAACCAGGTTGAGAGAGGTAATGCAAACAGTAAACAACGTTGTTATAGCAATTTATAAATACCTTTTATTAAACATTAAAAGCAGCTGTTTAATGATAACATTATTATGAAGTGAGTTGGATGATGAATTCACAGTTTAGTTAGTTTGTGGCTAAGTAGGTATCTTCTGAGGATCTTTCTGGGCATTCCAGAAAGCATAGGAGTGTGGGTTTTCTTCAGAAAAATTATTTCTTGTCCTACGTTAGCCTTAGAATCATGGAATCATAGAATGTTTGGGTTGAAAAGGACCTTTAAAGATCACCTAGTCCAACCCCTCTGCCCTTGGCAGGGACATCTTTCACTAGAGTACTTTTACTGTCCGTCCTGGACAACTATAAATATACAAATTCAAACTCCATTGTAATTTATGCTCCATGCGTTTCTACCAAGTATCTCTCAGACTGCATGACACAAATCTGAAACTGCTGAGCAGTAACTCTGCTTCCTTTATAGCACGGTGTTAGGAACCACAGACCTGGAAGTCACTGCCTTGAGAGCAAGAGTGAACAGAGATGCTCAGGCTCACCTTCCTCTGCATATTACTTTAAGATCTTTAGAAGAATATGCTCTGGAAGTGTTATGTATTATTACTTCTGTGATACATTCCTTGCTTTGGCCCCTATAAACTGTGTTCATCCACTGGACCTGCTCACCTAGCACAGCAGGTTTTGTATTGTACTTTTACCTTCAGATGCCCAGGAAGGGGCTTTTCCTTATTACGAAAACAGTCACTCAGAAGAACACCACGCTACTTCACACGTGAGGAGGAATTACTCTTCAACAGGGCTGTCTCTTCGGTGTAAAAGCACGTTAGCGAGCTCCACGCTAGCAGCAGCTCCGACGTGTAACCATC
>NW_009195887.1:0-19710 GCF_000690835.1 Fulmarus glacialis | reverse complement strand
CGCTGCCGTGGAGCGGTGCCCCCGCGCAGGGCGAGCCAGCAGACAGTCCCTCGTGGCACGTCCTCGGCAGCGCAGGGCCCGGGGACCCGCTTTGGCATCTATTGCGCTCTCGCAGCAGCGGCGTTGGGGTCCCTGCCTTGGGTCTCGGCCAGGCTGCAGGCGCGGAGCTCTCGCCGCCGGTGGGTGCGGCACCTCTAGACACCGTTTGTCACTCAGTTCACCTTGGGCTGCAAGACTTTTTTTTCCTCCTTAGCGTGTGTTTTAGAAAGGGATTATGTGCTGGTTTTCTACACGATTTATACACTATCTCTATCTCTTCTAGGTAAAAAGAAATGGCTTCACTTTACCTATATGAGTCTGATGTGGATATTCATCTCTAGAAGTACCCACACTGAGTCTATCACCTCCAGGTATCTACCGTTAATACACAGAGCATTGAATCATAAGTGGCTAAAACCAAACACACTGAAAATAATCCTTTTTTCCCTTCTCATTCATTCCTTTTCTCCCCAAGCTCAGAACTTTGTAAGGCATTATGTGTGACGCCTTTGAGGAGGACGTTTTTGTTTCTTATAGGTCTCCAATTTTCAGATTTGTATCTTCTGACTTCTGTGAGAACGAAGCTTGAAATATAAAGATTTCTTAAAGAGAGGATTTATATTTTTTTAACTAAGATCCAAAGAATAATATCTACAGTTTCTTGGAGACAAATGACCTTTAACTTAATCTGTCAGGCTACACTTGAAGAACATGCAAACATTTTCCAGAAAACTATTCTTATGGATAACTGCCACCCCTAGCAGAAGTCTTTGGATTTTGTTGAAACACGTTCATATTTCATTGCCACAGATGCCCAGGCAGCTGTGTAGAAATCCATCAGTGGTTGAAGCTGTTGAAACATAACTGACAATCAGTCTGCTGGGAAAATACAACAAAAAGAGCTAATCCTGGAATAAAGGATATGTAGATGACTTTCATTTTAATGAAAAAATGCGGATAAAATGAAACCACAAAAATATAATACATGGCAAAGAAAATTAATAAACATTCTGAAACACCCTTTCAGAAGTCCAAAGCAGCGCATTTAGCCTAGGAAATGGATTTACGACTGATCACTTGCTCTTCAGAGATGTTTTATCCGGTGAGATGGGGAGTTCTGTCTCAGCATGACGGGACAGAAGTATTCATTCTCCAGCAGCCATCAGCTGGCCACTGGTATTGCCTTAGCCTGAAAGGATAGCTTCCAAACTTTTCCTCTTCAGCTGCAATGATACTCGTGAGTATCCAAATGGAAAGAGAGGTTGGGTTTAAAATAGTATATAAGCCCAAAGAGTATATTTGTATAAGCTATACTATAATAGTATACTATAAAATAGTATATAAGCCCAAAGATCCAAGCTGGACTAATCTGTTCGTATATAAATTGATCACTGATTGGGAATTTTTATGTTGGAAGTTTGTTCATCATAATTTTGACCTGATATGCTTAAAACAGTCTGAGCGGGAATACCAGCCTCCCAGTTCTCCCCACCATTACACTGCGCATCTCTCTGGGATGGAAACAGAGCCAGAGGAGGGCTGGGGTGGGCAGGGGCCTCTGGAGACCCTCTGGTCCAACCCCAGCTCAGGCCGCCCGGGACTGCCTCCGGTCCAGCTCCAGTATCCCTGACGATGGAGACCCCACAGCTGATTTGCGCAACCCTTTCCAGTGTCTGGTTACCCTCACAGTAAAAACGTATTTTCTAAAGTTTAAGTCTCTCATTTAAGCCACACATACAGAGCCATACAACAGAATAATGCTTTATATGATGAAAAATACAGATTTTCTTCCTGTATTTCTCATTCCTATATTTGAATGCCCTCGGTTTATGATAAATTTCAATGCATTATTTAAAAATAGATTCATTATTCATCTTAACTCCTTTCAACACATCCTGGGAATTTTTTTAATTAATTACTAAAACACTTTCGCTGTACAATTGAAATTTACTTGTATTTGAAGCTCACCCATAATACAATCAACATACAGCAGATTTTTGCAAGCAGCTTATACAAAGAAAATGGCCTTTCTGCTGTTGTGTTTGAGGTAGGACTGAGAATAATAAATTTGCCAAGTTTTAAAAAACTAAGAAGACTTGGCTGTGAAAGTAGCAGTACAGGTCTCTTTCGTGCATTCACACACGCACACATCCACATGCACACTAGTAAAACTCGTACTACACAGTCTTTTTCAGACAAACAGTTCATAAACTCGACAATTTATTTATCAATTTCCACCCTTTCAGTTATGCTTAGGATCTTCTGCAAAAATCATTTATCTTCATTTTTTATTAATTTCTAGGCAATATAATGTTTCCCAAAGTTAACACTAGCAGTAGCAACTGCAAATGATGATGCATAGTCAAAGTTCAACCCATCTGATTTTAGTACATTGAATATATTTGCCTGTTCTCAGTCATGACTCAGCCCATCACCGTCTTGACCATAATCAAGTAGCTAATGGATTAGCAATGCGGTTTTAACAGCCAATTACTGGAACATCAATATTTTCATGCTTTGAAACATCAGAGGTCACAGAGAAAACCCAGAGAAATATATGTGCTTTTAAATCAAGGCTTTGATTGTTATCTCATTTGAAAGAGTAATTAATTATCAGTGTGTATTGCTATACATAATAGTTAATTATGGTGTATATATCTGTAAAACTTCTGTTGTACCAAGACAGTTCACTTTAACCACGCAGCACTTTGCTATTGCAATCAAGTGATCTTTATGAACGACTGTAGATAATACTGTGGTACATATCTATTGCTTCCGCAGCAGCTTCTGTATCATTTTCGGTATTTTCTTCTTAGTAAGACAAATATTTCTGGGAGTTCTGCTCTAGCCATACGAGAATTATTTCTGAGATCCACTCCATTTGCATGATGTCTTACATCTGACAGCCCACAATGAATAACAGAAACTTCTTCTGCATAAACAACAGTGAGCCCATGGCAATTACTGCTGTCTTTATTGATACATGCCAGATCGTTTCCTCAAACATGCCAGAAAATACAAAGCTTTTTGCGGGGGATAAGGGCGTCATATTTTCAATATTGATGAAAAGTGACTGTAATACAATAGGAATGTAAGTCAGCCTACAAAAAAGTACCTAAATAATAGGTAAGCTTACCCATAAATCATGACTGTGCTCTTTGCCCACATTAGTATACTGAGCCGCTATACCCCAGGTTCACCCCACGAAAACCTATATGGGATAAAACAAGTTTACACAGCAAAATATAAAAAATAAAAAATAAAAATTACACAGCAAAAAGGCTGAACATGTAGGATACTTCTAGCTGAAAATATTTTACTTAGACTAGAGCTATTCTGAAAATAACTCTTTTCAAACTTATCTTTGCATTTCAATGGCATTGAAGTCAGCTGTGTATAAAGTTTGTAGAGAAATCTGTGATGATTTGACTTTTAAAGTGTCAGTTATTGTTGTCTGAGATCAAGTATACAGGGTTTGATCTTAAGAAGCAAATAGTTTGGGTAAATACAACAACTTTTATCAAATACAGGTCAGGGTCAGGTCTGAAGTTCCTCCCAAATGCAAATAGCCGAAGTATTTCTCTGTCGTTCCCAGTTCTTTGCCTCACTCGAGCTGGATCTTCGTCTTCCCTCGGAAATTTCAAAGACCTTCTCTCTCCCCCGTGTTTTAGAGGGAGTCATCTTCTGCCTTGGTTCTCCTCCAAAACTCTCAGTCCTCCGAGATAGTCCCCTGGAGCCCACTACCTTCCCTAGTGTCGCCGCATAAATCAGAAGCTCTTCCCAGAGCCTCTCCAGCAGCACGGTCACCTCCAGAAGGCTGAAGTCCTCCTTTAGACCACTGACCTCAGGTTAAAATTTCCAGAGAGCTCTGTAAACCCCACCTAAATATGTCTTTCCCCACCTTCATTTCAAACTGTCAGACCCTGCCAGAAGACCCTACTCTGCACGCTGTACTCACGGCACTTTATAATAAAATGTCCTCGTGACCACTTCCGTGAAGCACGTGTTGCACACAGCCATTAGTGACTTCTTCAAAAAAATCTGTTCCAAGAGCATCTCAGCTGGGGTACCAGCAGGTAGCACCTTCACCGGCAGAGTCTGGGACGGGGCACCGTGTCCCCGATCCTCACTCTGATGAAGCAGTTCACTGCGTTCCAAACAAGTCGGAGCGTTGGCACGAGAGCACGCAAGATTTTCTCTTTAAGCTTTGTAATTAGCTTCTGTTAACTTTATTCCGAGAACAAGGTTTAACCAACTGTATCGCTGCTTTGTGTGGCTCTTCATAAGCATGACTGACTGATTCACCCTTTTCTTTATTCATATGACAAATAAATGAAATGGGGACAGCCACCGTAATGAGAGATGGAGGATTATCCTACAGGACCAACCGAAGACGTTGGGTAAGGTTGACCATCTTATGTGGAATAAACCTCCAGTTCCCACAGTCCTTCTCTTCCAGGCCACCATCCTCTGGCTGGGCAGAGGCTGTGCTACTTGGGTAAAGAGAGCTGCTTTGTAGGGCCCCACTGTCTAATGAAGAGACGTCAGTCTGACTGGCCAGCAGACAGACCGAGCTCCCACCGGGTCTCGTTCAGCACTCGTTGCAGTTTACCACAGATCTCCCGTTAACCTCAGTGGAACTGGATCAGGCTCAAGAAATTGTCCAGCCACAGGAGACACGGAGGTTCCCGTTGGAGTAGGACAAGAACCCAATCCCACCTCACAGTTGCCTTTTCTCCCAATGCTCCCCAGTGGCCCTTGACACAGGCAGTAGCATCAGCAGGCGTGCGGGCTACACTGCCCACGCACTGCCGTCTTCTCCACAGAGAACCTAAATATTGACTTGCGCTCGTCAGACCGACTGCATACGGCATCTGTCCGTTGGGAGGTTTGGACAAATGAGGTTCATCACGGGGTTCTGCAACAGTCAGGCCGTTGTTTTCCAGCAGCCACAGAGATGAGAAAGGCTGGCTGTGAATTTCCGAGGAATCACCATAAAGGCAGACGCTTCCCACCGCAGACAAGGGAGGACCTAAGGCCTTGACCAACATTATGTCCAGCAGCTGTCTGCTGGCTTCATGCCCATATAGCCCCGTATGCACCACATATTCCACATGATGTCATCTGCGACTTAAGATAAATGGGGTAAATTCATCTTTCCTTTCCAGTAAGTTTTGCCTACTTACTCTAGCTTTGAATTGGGACTGCTGCATTGGCTATAGATACAATTATTTCAAAAAGTAGCCAATTAAATTACCTTTATTAAGGATCAAAATATGTTTGTTTAGAAAATCTCAGCCATTACAAATGTGAAGGAGAGGAAGATCTGGTCAGCGTGGAAGTTTCTGGTAGAAGTCAAGACGTCCATCAATTTCATTGGTAATTGAATCAGGTCTGTAAAGCATAAATTGATCTAAATATTGCAATTTTACTGTATAAATGTCAAGATTCCTACAAAGGATAACAATGAAAGATAAGACGAGCACTGGGGGGTGTTGTAAAGGCATTACGGGGAAAAAAAAGGAAATACTAGGCATTGCTTTCCAGTAAACTATACTGAGGGAAGCTGATGAGGTACTTGGCTCGCATGGAGATGTGGCAGCATTTCCTCTTGAAATGAAGAGCTGCTGTTGAAGCATAAGGAGCTATAGGAGCTAGGGGAAAAAAGAGAGGGGGAAACAGAAACAAAGGAAGAATAGGCCAAAAGAAAAAGCATAATTGCTAGCAAGAATTTTACCATAGGGAATGGAACATGACGAACTGCACAGGACAAGTTCTTTTGTTCTGAATGTACTCAGATGAAACCTAAAATTATTCAAATATTTACATTTTTATCAATGGCTTTAATCCATTTTGCCATTTAATTGTGCAAAGCCCTCTTCCACAACAAGAATATCTGTATCTTATAAAATAAATTGTGGTTTACATTAAAAAAAAAACAACTCAACATCACATAAAAAGCTACAGATGGAGTTTTTATATACAGTTGTTTGCTCAGTAGATAGAATATTGAATCCTTCGCCCATTAAACGTATCCTCACCACAGATTTGCTGCACCTGCTATTTTACATCTCAGTGTATCCGGTACTGAATATTTATGGTCCATCCCCAAGGAAGTGCGGGCAGGGCTGGAGGGGACGGCGATGGAACCTGCTGGAAGCGGTCACCAGCGCCTGGCTTCAACCGCATCCCCTCCAGCAGAAACAACTGCATCCCACCTGCACATGCAAAAGGGACAACAGGCACAAGGAAGAAATTTTTTACACTGAGGGTGATGAAACCCTGGCACAGGTTGCCCAGGGAGGTAGTAGATGCCCCATCCCTGGGAACATTCAAGGTCAGGTTGGACGGGGCTCTGAGCAACCTGGTCTAGTTGAAGATGTCCCTGCCCACACAGGGGGGTTGGACTAGATGGCCTTTAAAGGTCCCTTCCAACCCAAACTATTCTATGACTCTATGATTCTATGACATACAGCAAGACATACTGCAGGTACTTACAACCATTTTAATAGGTCTTTCTTTATTCACATGCCAAGTAATCAACCTTGATATTGTACCAAGGAGACGCAAGGTCCTCCCACGGAACCACTCAAAACACTGTGCTTTCACCTGATTTTCCCAGGCTGGAAGCTGGGGCAGTAACGCAAACCTGCAATGTCCATGAGCTTGAATAGCTTAAAGCCTCTTGTTTGCAATAGCCAGGGACTTCTCATGCCCACGCAGACGTCAATTGGCACAGGTCTGTCCCTTTGGAAGGCTGCTGAAGTGACTGCCCCCAGCTAGCTGAGTCCATGGGGATGGTATCACACAGACTGCATCTGTACGTTCACCCTTGTTCCTCACTATGGTGGGATCAAGATCTGAGTCCTGGACTCACACTTTCCCCTCACTGTGAGCCACTGTGTCTTTTTTCTTGAGGAGCAAACCGTAAAGGACAATACTGGCATTTTTATAGTTGTTTGCCCAAAGACAATCCCAAGTAGTAAGCAAAGATGATTCATAGTTCTTACGCCTGGCAGTCTGCAGTGCCTCGGGCACCAGAGTCCTCTGTAGCAACAAAATCTCCTCACGTTTGTGTGAGGGGACATTTCTCATGTTTTCCTCATGCAGCGCAACCTGCAGTAACAAACCCGACTTTCTTCTGAGAAGTGTGTTGGCATCAGCAGGGTCTGCAAGGCAAGACCAATGCCCTGAGATTCCCACTCCACAGGAATGACTTGAGGAATCGTTTTTCATCAATTAAAACAGTTCAGAATAAAAAAAGAAGTTTAAAAAACCCCAAAGAGTTGGAAGAACAGCTTAAAAAAGGAAATCGCCAAGATCGGTCAAAGCTGAGAAGGAACTGGTCAAGTGCAGAGCAGAGGAAGAGGCAGTGGGAATGAGAGTGCACATAAACACAGGAATCCTTGAAAAATTCAAAACTCGTTAACTTTTTCCAGTGTCAGTGAACTTACTCATTTTACTCAAGAGACTTTAACCTTAAACAAAGAAAAAAAACTATTTTACCTCAGAAATAAACGAGATTTTCAAAGCCATATGGATGTTTTATTTTTGTCTTGAGCGTGTTGCCATGCAACTTAGAGAGGCATCAGCTCCCTCACAATGATTGCCATGAAACTTCCATCCAATTCACTTCATTGTGTTACTTGATATGAGTTTTGAATGACCTCATATCCATCTGCCTATATTCTATTTAGTTCTCCGCTTTTAAACAAGCAAACCACAACATCTTGACCTTTCTTTTATAGTCACTTCTCCTCAGCAGTGCTATTGAAGACAGTGAAGTTAGACTAGTACTTACAGTGGCTATTAAATCTCAAGAGTACTCTTGATTCTTATTTTATTGGCATTACAGCACCCCGCCACATAAACCAAAGAGACCCACAGGGTCTTTGGGTATAAAAATTGGATATTTGGATCCAACAAACAAAGAATAAAGACCCAATAACTAAAAAATATATAGGACAGTATGCACTTCTTAAAAAGAGATAACCATTGAAACAGATTAGCAGGACATGCGTCATTCTCCATCCTGAGAGGCCTGTAAGTCAAAACTGGATATCTTTTTACAAACAACTGCATCCCTGAAGAAAGTGTTTAGATTGGATGCAGAAATCTGTGGATGTCTGTCTGATCTCTCGGGGTCAGGAGTAAGGCTGGAGAACAGAGCGGCAGACCAAGAGGGGTGAATAGTCATTATTAAAATCAAATTATATTCAGCATCCAGGCAAAGACAGACTATTAAAGTTTACATGAGAAAAATGTTTGCAGGAAAAATATTCTTAAAAGTTAAAAATACAGGAGAAAAGGGAAGCTAAGTCTCTGGTAAGCCCTTTCTGCAATGATCTGGGATCAGAGGGCAAACTGCAGTGCATTAAGCCCTGCTGTGCGTTGCCATTATGCTCCTGAATGGGGTCTGTACCACATCATTCAGCAACTGTGAAGAGAAAGACATAAGCAGTTACCGATTTGTTAATTGGGGCTTTAAAAGGACAGGTTCAAGCACAGTATGTTTTGTTTCATAAAGGATTCACTGGGGACCTGCTATAACAATTTATGTTTTGTGTCCCATGCAGAATACTAATTATTCTGCATAAAGCCACTCTATGTAAACAGGTACAACCAACACTTGTTTCCCCTCCCAGGTTTAAGGAGCCGAAGGGGAAGCTGCAGGTCTGCTGAAGGTAGGAAGCAGCTCCATAGATCCCACCCACCCCACCCACTGTCCTAGCAGTACTTGAGCAATTGCCATAATTGAGCAGAACCGTTGAATTTGGGGGGAAAAGGGCTCACAAAAGAAGGTGGATGAAGGAAAAGGAATCTTTGCCTTGCAGCAAAGAGATTTACCAAAATTAACAGCCGGTTTTTGCTCAGGTATCTGATGTCTTGGCTTTCTTACCGTAGGTTTACGGTATGAGATGCAGAACAAAGTATTCCATAGTGAAAGCCAATGGAGGCTCAGGACTTCGTGGCTAGAGATGGTGCTGAACTGCCTGCGGCAGGGGATGGCACAGAGGACAGCCGTGCAGGGAGCGAAAAGGAACTTCCCCCATGTCCCGGGCTGAGATACAGCGGAATGACTAAAATAGGGAGATAGCACTGCCAGGTGAGCGCGGACCAGCAGCCCCTTGCAAAACCAGACTGAAACTGGAAATCTGCAGTTTGGTGGTGCGGTCCGAGAGCAGGCTTTGGGGACAGATCTCGAAGCCGTGCAGCCCAGGGGCTTCTGTTTCCGGGCCATGCAATAATCAGTGGGTATATGGGAGATCCCCCTTTTCCGTGTTACTTTTGGGGGGCAAACGAGGTATAACAGAAGGCAACACACATGCCACGCATCAGCTCTTGGCACTGCCACTGCTCATGCTTTGTTTTTCGGGTTTGTCTGAGCACCTTTCTCCAATAAATCTGGGAGAGCATTGCTAGGTTTTCTGCTTCAGCTGCACCTTGGAAGAGCATGGTGTTCTAGTCAAATATTCCCGAGTTTTTAAAAACATGTCATGAATACACAGCACATGTAGCTTATAACTACAGTGACTTGGTGACGATGCACTGGTGCTTTCTCAGCGGAGAGAAGTCATGGGTCACACTGCTGATACTGCTGCTTTAGTCTTTTTCTAGGGAAGAAGGCACACGAACAATGCCACCTCTTGGGGCCTTTACTTTTTCTTCCTCTATTTCAGTATTTTTTTAATTTGAGATAAAAGTCAGACTTAACTGTCTCTCTAAAATGTCTGTATAGTATAGGAGCAACATCACAGAGTGATTTTAGGGATGGTGGGCAGCCAAGTGAAGCCTGTATACAAGTACGGTGCATCTGCAGAAAGGACATGCGTACATGAGAAGAAATCTCCAGGTTGTCATTTATTATAAATTCTGATGAAAATATAGAGAGGAATTTTTATTTCTTCCTTCTGAGCATATGTAGAATTTTAACATGAGCATTTTATTAAAAAGCAGCCTGAGTTATGAATCATTCATAGCAAACGACTGACTCCCACACGTTGGCAGAATGACCCGTGGTTAGCTTATTCGCCGGCAACAAATAAAGCAGTTCTTAATGAACCCAGACAGGTTATTCTGAAGGCACCGAAGTAGCAAAATCAGGTGCATTTTTAGGATTCAAGAAAAGTTGTATATTTTGTCAGTGGGGTTTTTTTTCCTTTTTTGAATAATGAATGAAGTTGTTTTAACGTAGTGTTAATGCTGGGAGTGCTGGGGGAAGAAATTCAATTGAAAGCCTGTCACAGGACTCTCTTGTTTCCCTGACAAGAGTTGTCATGTTCTTGTGACACCTGATGTGCGGAGCACCAACTGATAAATAGCTTAAAGATGAAATTGTCAGTCTCCATTACCTGGCACCAGCAATTACCCGGTGCGGGGGCCTGGGGTGCCGGGCCGGAGACCCACAGGTCCTGCAGACGGAGAGGGAGGGTGGGAGCGCGTGGGTGCAGCATCTCCTCGCCCGAAGGACCGGAGGAGCAACTTCACAACCTGGTGCAGTGGGACTCTTCACGGGTTTGTTGGTAACGATGATTCTGGAGATCCTTCTGTTTGCTGTGCTTGCAGCAGGTTTTAGAGCCAAAGACGACTATGAACACCCAGGGTAAAAACCGGTGAAGGAAAGAGGGGAGCTAAGAAAATACAGGGATAGCTTTAGCTTTGGGGGGAAAAAACTGCACATGCTTGTGGAAATTAGCCCCAAAGTTTCAAGTTGGATACCTCCTGGGAGGTAATTTAAATTGAAAAGTTTCCAGCTGTAAATGAATTTTGTATTACTTAGGGCTAAGACGATGGCACTAACCTAGTTTGCCACCTTCATTCCCCACTGACAGGAGGGGAAACATCCGAAAACCCCATGCCACTGGGAATTACTTTCATAGTGTCCCTTGGATTTTTCCCATTTCTGGCTACTTCAGGGAGACTCTGGGAATGGCTGTGCTATAACCATAGCAACGTAGAGATTTTGCACAGCACTCAAAATTTCTGTCGTTAACAAAAAAGCATAGTTGCTAACACAATAAGGACAAAATTTGTTTCTACTTGCATTTAATGGAGCCAGGTGTGTTGAACCAGCACCATTTCGCTCTTTGGCAGGGTTTGGAGCTGCAGGGGCAAGGAGAGGAGGCTGGGTGGGATCGGCGCGAGCCTGGGAGCGTGGCTCACGCACACTGCCACGGCTCGCTTTTGGTAAACGCACTCAGGCTTTGGCAGCAGCTGTAAGGCCAGGCTGGTGGTCTGTGGTGAGAAGGACTGACCTTCCCCAGCTCCCCAGGAGGGACCGGCGGGGTTTCTTCTGGTGGGAAGGGGACCTACAGGGCTCTGCTGTAGGGTTAGGGTTGATGTTAGACAAAGCCATGGCTGGCCTGACCCCATACTGGCGACGAACCTGCTTCAGGACCCTCTGTGTTTGTTCGGCTCCTTACCTGAACCGAATTATTAATTTTTTTTTTTTTTATTTTGTCAAAACAGGATTTGGAGAAGGAGCAAAATACTTCATTTCGGTAAGATGCAAAAAGCAAAACAGCAAAGATGAACCACAGGTGGCAGGACACCATTTAGAAACCGGAGGAGGGGTCAGCAGCCTACCTCTGACTTCAGAGAGTCCTAAACTGGTACAACTCAATGTCCGTTAACAAAAAAATAACTAAAAATAGTAATACTGTAGATAAAATTATACAAAAACTTTTAGGTACAGTTTCTTTTGGAATTCTTTCTTACCCTTTAAATATACTACTGGCACATTTCCATCAACTGGGTTACGTGTGAATGGACTGTATCATTTGTTTTTAGAGACAGAATGCCAAGGTAAGCGATACTTTGCCACATACATTTTATTTACATGTACACAGTAGAAAATAATGATTAAAATTGACTGGTTATGAAGGGGTTAATTATTTATGTGACCCAGTTACACTTTTGTCTACTTAACACCATATTTCTAGGAGTAAAGGCTGATCTGCAAGATTTTCCAGGCATTGCTGTTGATTTCAACAAGGGCAGAATCCGTGAAAAGACAAATGAAAGATTTTGACGAAGCAAAGAAACATCCCCACAAAGAGCTGGAAACTTCTGAAGCCCTCCAGGTACGTCTGAGCGCAATATCCCTGCTGTGCTGCTGCAGACAGGAGCTTTCGCAGCAGCGAGGTGCTCAGATGCCATGGTGACGAATGTTCCTTGAGAGGGTGAGCAGAGAAAATCTAACAGATCCTCCCGTCGCACCGATTCCAGTCGCACGCTAATTAGTGGTGATACCATGCAGCGTAAGAAGAGTAGGGGAGGACAAGCATGGGAAAGGTTAATCACATCTTGTTTTGCTTGACAATGACTCCTTAAATGATGAACCCTTTCCAACCTGGCTTTTAAAAAATATATGTTAGATCTTCTTTTTACATGCCTCACCTTTATTTCTACTGCACTTGCCCATTAAATGCTTTTGCTCAAACAAATTTGTATTCAAAACAAGCTTTTTTGAACCAGGGTAATTACAGCTGTCAATTGGGGCATTATTTATTCTGCATCTGACCTACATGATGTTCAAATACACCTTTCGAAAATTATAAATATTGGCTTATTTATGTATATTTTTCTTAAACACATCACCTTCCTTCAAGCAGCAGGTTTAGAGAGTATGTCTTCTACTTTTCCTGCTGGGAGCCTTATTATTCCTTCAGCGACACAGGAGCACAGAGCCGCTACCTGCACAGAGCCCATCAGACATCATCCTTCTCAAACATCACACGCAAGCCATCATTATAACCAGTCCCCCGCTCACCTACTCCGTCAGGTTTGAATACTGGAAATGCCTTTTGTGTTTTCCAGAGACTCCAAGAGGAAGGAGGCCTCGGTGTCCTCACGTAATGATCTGCAGAGATCATGGTGCACCAGCAACTTGCTGAAAAAGGAACAAATGACATGTCTTCAGCTTGTTTTCTTGTCTGACAGACTCCTCTGGTTCCAGAGAGGAATCCTTCAGACCCCCCTGAAAGACGTCCAAGTGGGTCAGAAAAAGAAGAGGGGAACAGAAGAGAAAGTGAGAGAAATCCAGCATCCAGCAACCGCAGAGCAGTTTCTTGGGTAACCATGGGGTCACCCACCCTCGTGAGAAGCTGTTGCTCTCACACAGCACATGTCCTGCGGAACCCAGAGGGACGCGCAGCAGGATGAATTCGGTGCTGGACTTTTAGGTGCATTGACTAAAGATTTCCTAATTACTCTAAATTTATAAGTAAAAACGTAAAGTATGTTCTATGAAATACAAAGCTATGGAAGTTGTAAGAACTTTTGCAATTGATCCAAAACCTAAAAAACATAGAGTGGAATACAGATATGCTGTCCATCCGACCATGTCAAATCCTTAAGGTCTTCGGCTGTTCCACTGCTCTGTGAAAGCAGAGCAGCCCTCCAAACCCAAAAGTGAATCGAGCAACTTTTCCTCCCGAGTCCAGATCTCATCATCATCAGCTAGTTCTTCAGAAAAAGCTGGGAGAAGCAGCAGCCTTGAATCCTCCTGCCAAGGGGCAAAAAATACTCCGGGACCTCCACAGGTGACTAAGGGGAACCCTGAGCATCGCGTTGATGCGGCACAATGGAGTGAAAACAATGATCCAGTCACCTTTCAAATTCCCGGGATAAGCCCAGGATAAGCGTATGTGATCCTCAGAAACTCTCCTACCACAGACATGGCTTCCCCTCTCCAGTAAGTCCTTTGATAAATCAAATAACCCTCTCCATACATTTACCAAGCTCCATCGTAACTTTTTTAGAATCCTTCTTCCCTCATTTTATTTGGAAAACCATTACAGACTTTCATTCCTGAGTGGCTAGACTCTGTTTTCTAATTTCTATCTAAATGTATTCATGATCAGTTCATAACTACTTGATCCTGTCATTTATCCTCCAAGTTAGAGAATCCTTCTCCTTCATTGACATTCACCATCTCTGAATTTATTAAACAGGAATCATCACCGCTCCTCTCAACCTGTACTTGGCTAGGGCACGGCAACCGGTGTTCTGCCAAACTGGCTCCTTTTTAAAAGAAAATCTTGGAAAAAAATATATCAATTTTAAATGTAAAGAACATTTACCTTAGTTGCTCTTAGAAAAACCCTCGATATCCCTGGATTACGTCAGCTATGACATCTACTTGCCAGATCTAGCTAGCCGCAGAACATTTAGTTGCTGCATTAAAAAGTAATTCTTCCGATGTTTTGGAGATACAGTGTCAGTTCTTGGACTGTGTCACTTCTAACTGTACCCTTTCATGTACCCAGAAATACAGCTTTGCTGGACAGGTTACTTCTCCTAAATGATGAGGAAGACATTACTTTATTTTACATCTGCTTTGGAGATTAAGTTTAAAAATCTAAACTGGATCTCCTGTGGCTCTAAAAGAAAATCCTAACCTGTATTGCAAATGTCAACTAAATTGTGGGCAAATACATGTTTGGATTTTCCTGTCAAAAGAGTGAAGTGTATCATGAGTCCTTATTTATTTCTGAGAAGGAGCACTAGAACTAAAACAACTGTCTGACAGGTAAAATTTGCTGGAGAAAATAATGCATCTCTATCACAATTCTGATTGCAGAAAGGGCTGTTGTCAACAACACCGAGAGCTCGGTTAGAGAATATATTGTTATTGTTTTGGAGTAAAACTGTAATGATGAAATATGATCCATTTTCTTCGTCCTTGCACATTTGACTATTGAAACTCCATGTTATTTCTAAATTACATGTTAATGGTGGATGTGAAGGGTCATATGCAAAGCACGTGGGCAAGGTGTCAAGGCAATGGACACGCACGCTTTTCCTTTTAAAGCTGAGGTGGTTTCACACACTCTTTAGGCAAAGTATTTGCCATTACTGGCTTATTAATGACATGTAAAAATATTTAATATATGGCAGAACAGCAAATAACGTACCTGGCACCAAAAAAGGTTTATGTGAAAACAAAACTTGCATATGTCATGTTAAACCTCCTTTCGCGCCATTCAGCATCTCCACCAAGCAGGAGGGAAATATCCAGGTATGATCTACCTTCACTTGAGAAAAGCCTGTGACCTAGGCTGTGTGACACTCACGGGCGCAGGTTAAGGAAATGCAATCCAGAATGAATGAAAAAGAGAATCAAAAGAAATTTGAAAGACTGGTTAAGTATTCTGAATTACTTTGGTATTTAGAGAACTGATCTGAAATTAATAAAAAAAGAAATTCAACTCTGACCACATGCAAAGTATCAGACTTTGAAGGGAGAAATCAAATATACAAGTCTTAAATAGTGAACAAGTGGAAGAGCAACAGTATTGCAAAAAGTACTGACCTACAGTGAATCATAAACTGAGTACGTATGCGTGATGTGATGCTCTTGGGAAAAAAATTAAGTATGATTTTAACATGCACAAACAGTAGCACTGCACAAAAGCAAAATGAAACAGCCCTTCCACCGCACTCAGCACAGTCCTCAGCTTCGGCGCGGTACGCAGCCGTGCCCTCACGCTCCACATCGGTTGGTGGGGGATAGCCAAGAGCTGAGCAACAAAAACGATCGAAGGTCTAGAAAATAAGGCCTAGGAGGAAAGTTTTTAAAATCCATGTTTTAAGTATGGAGAAGAGGAACAGCCCCTTCACACGTGCCAGAGGATGTTAGTAAAAGAGAACAGTATCAGGCCTTTTGTATACCAGCTGATGGAAAGACAAAAAATAGTCCGCTTAACCTGCAGAAAGGAAGACCTAGGTCAGAAGTGTTTCCGATCGCTACTTGTTTCTTGGCTATAAATGACAGAGGCTGGATTACGGGACGGCTCACAGAGCATGGACGGGGAGCGCCTGGTTTGGGATTAAACCAGCAGCTGTCGTGACTGCTCTCTTCAACTGACTGTGCCTCTGAGCCAGGGCAGAGGGCTAAGCGACCTCTTCAAGTCCCTTTTAGCCCCACGTTTAAATGATTTAGTCAATACTTGCCAACTCTACTCCTACTAAAACAAACATATTTAAAATATTATTTAAAACATTTATTTTGTGACTCTATGTACTCTCAGCAGGCTTGAATCATACTTTAATTATTAAATTACTAAATGACAAGCAGTGTCTAACCTTCTCTAAAGGTGACATGTTGAAGAAAATCTTTCCTCCAAAAGCACGCCAGCTTGAGTGACATGTCAGTGCCCATCACTTGCTTGAAAAACTCTATTACCAAACGTCTGTCCCACTTGAAAATTGGAACAAACATTGGAAGACCAACTCTCCAGATGCTACGGTACCTCCTAAAACTGCTTTCCAGCACAGCAGTCCTTGTATTTCAGAGTAAATCACAAATCTGTGAGTGTCTTGAACCGTTTATAGCACTTGCACTTTTTAACATAGGCACAGCATTTTCACTATTTCTTGTTTAAACAAGTATCTGTCAAGTTGTGATGCGCTTTGAAAAACGAACAGTCAAACACCATTTTGCAGTATAATTCAGTGTATGTTCAATTACATCAACACCAATAGGTTTTCATAATGTTAGATTTCACCTGATGGAAGCACATTGCACTCTTAACTCATAGATCTGAAATTATTATTATGTCTTGGAAAGCAGCAACAACATGTTAAGTGCTTTAAAGTGATGCTTAAAAACCGAGGTGCCCCAAGTTGCTTAATAAAGAGCACGGCATGCAGACTTCATACCAGGAAGGGACATGAAAAACAGAATGAAAGAGCTACGAAGCACAGGCAACCTTCATTTAATTACCTGCCTTTGATCTTGGCTGGCCTTTGTACCACTTAGTTTTTCTTCAGGAAAACTGATTTTCCGGGCTTGTTGGTAGGAATTGGCTGTCTAGAGACAGGCCAATTAAATAGTTTTCTGTACATTTTTTCATTCTCAACTGTTCAGTTTCATTATGTTAAAATGATGGGTGATGTATTTCTCATTTACTTGGTTATTATCAATTCCTTACCCAAATTTGAAGCCAAAATGTATTGTGATAGAAACAAGAATCCAATAAAATTGTTCATAAGCTATTGTGAAATGGGGAGTAGATATTTAAATGAAACTTTGTGTAAGAAACACAGGAAAAGAAGATCAGCATATCAAGAACCTTTAAGTAAAGCTAACTGGTTTATTAAATAAAGGGAATATCCCGTAGAGTCACTGAGTTGGACACCAGATGTGTCTGGTCACAGCATCCTTCCAGACTGTAGAAGATCTTGGAGGTATCCTCCAAGCTCATTTTAAATTTTGTTCTGTAGAAGTCAACCCTTGTAGCTGCACAGAAGCCACACAAAGGCCATGAAATCTTCTGCACGGCCTCTGCCCCTTCTCTGGCGTTTCTGCAGACGGGAGAGAGACCCAAATTCTGAGAGTATTGTAATGAATTCACAAACCATGACTTCAGTAGGAACCCGGGATTTCGGAACAATGCCTCTCCTAAGCATGCTGAAGTTCAATCCAATTCTTACTGAAGTCAACAGATACCCATTTTCTTCTAACATACTAGCTTTGGACAACATTTTTTAATAAGCAGAAGGATATTACAGATGAAGAAAACCTTCCATCACACATTAATTTATTCTGTAGGTCCGGATGTTTTTTGTCTCCCTGATATTACACCTCAGGACTGATATTCCTGTTACTTATGAAAGGGTCTTTCCTGAAGGTACACAGGAATGAATTAACTTCTAGGGGCCAAGTTCTGGTTTTGATTATTCCCTATAATCCTACCGACATAAGCAGAGCCTCACCCAGGCAAAAACAGGGGAAAGCTGGGTGGTGCCTATTTTTCTGGAAAAGGCAGGTGACAGTGGAAAAGTCCTGCTTGTGGGAGGTCTGAATGGAGACACGTATTGCATGAGCTTGATGCACCTGGCCAGCTTTATGTTCTGTATCATGTGCAACTCAAAAATAATCTTGCTTTCCACTTCCAGTGTCAATCATGCATGGTGACAGTGATGATTTTTTTTTTTTTTTTTACATAGAGTTATCAATACGTCGATATTTAAAATATCTCCCCTGAATTCCATAAGAAAGCATCTGCAATAACAACAGAACCTGTAAAAATGTGTGTTACTGAAGTGCCACCTGCTGTACTGACTAAAACATCGTAGGATGGCAGGAGCGCATCCTTCCAGGCACTCTGGTCTGCAAATGGATTCTCCAGCTTTTTTCAAGCTCTTTTTTATTTACTTCATTTTAAAGATCTGTGCTGACAAAGTGACCAAAGATGATTTGTTGCCATCTATTACAGCGTTAAGACCCTAATATCTCATTTAAGCTTAGATTGGTTATTCAGTGCCATAAAGGAATATCGTTTTGAGAAAAAATTGCTAATTGAGGTTTTAAATTTTGCAGGCTGTGAAGCACCACTTCTTAAATAGGCTGTGTACACAAACACAAGCGCAGCGCAGGACCTGTTGCTGTTGTGGTCCCAATCGGTGAGCTCTGTAGCAGCCGCCCACCCACCATCTCCTTTTCATCTGGTACTTTCCCCTTGTTCTTCTAATTCTGGAGTAGAGAAAAACGAGATTTTTCACAGCCCTTGCTCAAAATTCCAGCACAGCCCTTCACCTGCGACCTCCTCCGGCTGCAGGAAAATGCAGGTTTATCCTTTCTGATTATTATGGACATTTCGTAACTGGGAATTTGTACACAGCCCTCTATGGCAGACAAACCAGATGCCCCAACACTTTTTTCCAGTGCACTCACACTGTTTCATACTTTTATAAATAAATGGCAATAACACTGTCATCTTGCCTCATGAACTGGAGTGTGGATGTGATAAAAACCAGTCCCGTAACCAGATTCCAGATGATTTTTCCACAGGATGCGGCTACAGCACGGGAGGGAAAGGGAATAAAAACTGCCAGGAAAGTAACGTTTGCTATAAATAAGCACATTGCATGTACTTAATTAGGTAATGCTGGTCAACCTAAGTGCAGCAGATCTTGCCAGATCATTACCAGTCCAAAAAGGAAAAGGAACGGCGGTCAGAAGCGGTTTGAAAGAGAAGCTGCCAGGCGCACACCACGCCGGCGCTGCTCCCCCACGGCTGTACAGGGCCAGCACGGCCACGCGCACCCCACTACACACGGGGCACGGAGGCCGGCACCCCGCTGCCGGACAAACCCACCGGCAAACCACCCAGTGGTGTTTTAGTCATACTTTTAAAAGGCGTTTTTTTAAATAATGGATTTATTTGAACACTAACATTAATATTTATACAGATGCTCTGTCATATTCGTATTTAAAACCCTCTGTATGTTCTTATGAGGATTTTGTTACGGCCATCACAGAGAGAGACCAGCCTGAACCTTGCGTGCTCTCTCGTCTGTGAAAATAAGGCCTTACTTAATTTCTTTTTCATTACATATCAGCAACTGATGGTTTGTCTGTGTATTTTACTGAGGTGAAGGTGTACACCCAGGAATTCACCAGCAGGCTTTCCTCGTGAGGAGCCCGGGCAGTTCTGTCCCTGGGACTTTGGGGTGACAGAGCCACAGCAACAGCTGTAGGAAGATAAAGTGCCATGAACAACTGAGCTCATACGAGCGATTTTCACACCTCCAGGGCAGAGGAGAGCTCCTCGCCCCGCCGGGCCGGTTCCCAGCAGGCAGAGCAGTTCCCCTCCCCACGCCCGCGCTTCCTCCTCAGGCACACCGCCCTCCCATGGCGGCCGCACTGCGCATGCGCCGCCC
>NW_009195886.1:0-62372 GCF_000690835.1 Fulmarus glacialis | reverse complement strand
ATATATTTACACACACACACACACGTATGTTAAATGGTATTTTATGTCCCAGAGGCTGGGATCAAAGCTACACTAGGTTTTTACCCAGCAGCAGTTTGCCATTGCAGACATCACTGAAGCAACATCATTAATGCTAAATTCAGCAAGTCCCATGTTTTTTACTTGGATGTTTTTGTTCTCAGTGATGATAGGCATAAATGTTTTGGGCAACCCTACCTATAACTAAAGCAGAGGTTTTCCCCTCCTCATCTCCCTGTGGAGGAGCAATGGCTTCACTTTTCTATCTACAAAATCCCACGCAGAAATACAGATGCTTGCCTCAAACAACACGTGAGGTATGACCACCAAGTCCGAGTGCCTCAGATGGCCAGAGCAGGCACGGCAAGTCGCATCAGATGACTTCACTGCATACGTACGGTGCTCACGTGCGCACTCTGCTGCAGACTCTCCACTGACTTCGCAGTAAGTGTGAAACGTCCCTACCCTGTAAGTGGACATCTGGCTGATTACTAACACACGGGGGTTATTTGTCCAGGATTTCCGGCTGTCTAACAACAGAATACCAAGGCATCCAGCAGTCCAGCCAGCAGAGCAGCAATCCCACGGACATCCCAGTGAAAAATGCCAATTCCTTCCTTCCCCATCTCACCCCCAACCTGGATGAAGCTTTTTAATATTGCACCTAAGCAGTCGACTGAAAAAAATGATGGCTTCTGTTTAGTAGGAAGGTTACAACAAGGGGGAAAAAAGGTGGATTTTGGTTTAAACCCTTTCACATCAAAGAAGGTTGTGCCAACAGAGCACCCAGCTGCCATAAGGAAACCTCTGGTAATGCAGGATTTAAACCAATGGGTTACATTTAAAATTCTTCAGATCTGGAAGAGTCTAAGTATTTTCAGAAGCACAAGGTCCCATATTTATAGATGATTTATGCTGCTAGGAATCTAAGCAAACATGATTTTCTCCAAAACTTGAAACTATTTGATCTATTAATTGTTGGAAAAATTATACAATAAATGCATTTATACTGATTACACCTTTCCCCTTCCCTAACACACACACAGTTTAGAATTAAAAGGTAGCCATTTCTAATCATGGCACTGAATTGAACATTGTTTTTGCAGATTTTTCAGACTGTTAGATTCACACTTCCTAATCAAAAACCCTAGCTTCATGTTTCCTATGGTTCAAGGAGTTAAAAACACACACACTTCCATTCACACTGTATATGGCTTCATTCTTCCTACTCCCTTTCCTTTACATTCTCTTTCCATTTTCTCATATGTCCCCCTGGGCCTTCAAATACATTTTTTCCTGCATCTAAATCAGCTTTTCTTTGGATTATTCATTTTTTTTCCATAGCGAAAAACTATCGAGACTGCAATACTTGCCACAACAAGCCTAGTCTTCAACATCGACTTAGAGGGCAGAACAAACATTTTTGTACTTGATGTTTATCAAAGTTCTCTTGGATCAGACAAGTATTATCATCTTCCCTTCCATCACCCGACAGGACTATGGCTTACGCTTATGTCACTCACACTAAGAAGAAAGCCTGGCTGTCACTCTCCAGCCCTGTACATTTGCAGAAAAACAGATACAGGTTTCCCAAAACCCACACACTACTGAAAGAATAAGCTCTACAATCATCAGAACTTACTATAATAGTAAATATAAACAGAAGGAACTTCAAAAGAATACAAGATTTAGTCTGCCTGACACTACTTCATACGAACTCAAAATGGAGAAGGTGCTTACGGGGTGCATGCAGGGTCAGGCTCTACTTTCTGAATATCAAGGAGGGCAACATCTGCCCTTTCCTTCCTCTGAACTGTCGGAGAGGGCTGGGTGCTAGAAGCAGGCTAGGGAACGCTGCCGTGGCACAGACAGTGCTGCTCTCCACCAGCAAATTCAGGCACTCTCTTGCCTCTGTGTCAGAAATTCCTTCCCATCTCCAGTTCTGCTGAGACCAGGCGCTCTTATGGCCTCTGTGCTTGAATTACGTCTTCAAAACATGGAAGGACAACAATTCTGCAGTATCTTCCAGGATCAACCAGATGATCCTTTCAGGCTCTCCAAATGAAAAAGAAGCAGCTAGTTAGCTTACTGCAAAAGGCTCCAATACCCTTCCTCATAAAACCACGCAGGGAGATACTAGCCGTCTCAAACTCTACCCGCCCTGCTGCAACACAAGAAGAAGGGGTCAGTTTTCCAGGAATAATGGATCCTGAGCCAGACTCCACGGCAGTTCCAACAGAATAAGCTAAGAGCCCTTACTGTGGGGGGTTTCCTTATGGTTCTCCTGAAGGCATCTAGACACAATTTTCCTGGAAGTCCCCATTACACCCATACAAGACAGAACTACAAGGAGAAGTGTGCTTAAATATGTACTGTCTTCACACTAAAACAGGTCCTTTGGGAATGATTTTCAAAAGTGTTTAGGCTTGAAGGGAGATTTTTGAGTGGGCTGATAAAGTCTCATTGTTAAGGCACATGAGGGATTTCAGTCAAGAGTCTTCCTGCATTTTTAAGTCGTTAAGCAATGTCCAGCCTTTTGTCGTTGTATCTAGGCTACAAGCAAAGACAAAACACACAGCTACCTAAAAAGATAAATAATTTGGGTTAGAAAATAAACTTCACTACTTCTGTCTCTCGGAGTGTCTTTTCCTTACAGAGAGAGACTTGACTCCTGTAACTTGACTTATCCACATCCGAGCCAGTCGCCCTAGGTTTCTTTCATAGCCAGGAGAAACAGGTACATCTAGGAACATCTCATTTGTTTTATATATACGGTTTAGACTAAGTCATAGGCACTGTAGATACAGATGTGCCTGTTCCTTTCAATTAACTAGTAATTTTGTCATAATCAACTATGCTAGAAGAAGCTAGTGATGCCGCAGATGTTTATATGTAGCCTGATGCATCCTATTTTAGTTGTCTGGATGACAGAGGAGTAATAGTCAGTCAGCCAGTACTACCAGCTCTTTTCCATTTTCTTTTGCTATCACAGAAGCAAGCAGAAAACCAGAGGAGGGAGAAGCAACACGTGTAAGAAGCAGCACTGGGAGAAGACATTGGCTAGAACGTGAATTGCCAGTAAAGATAAAACTGGAGAAATGTTTCTGCAGGTACGTCACTCATTCATGCAGCCGCCGTGGCACTTATGTCACAGAGGTATTTGTATGTTGTTTGGTTTTTTAAATGCTCCAAGACAAAGAATCAAATACGGGACTATGATTTTGCTGATCAATTAAACTATTTCTGTATATAGGTGTTCACACCGGAGTGTAAGAAACAACATACAAACACAAGAGATACTCTACCAGGTGGGCCAATGGTCCATCCAGTCCTATATTTTGGCTCTCATAAAAGATGGTCGAAGAGGCTACATAGGGAGAGCACATGAGCTGGACCACTTTGTGTAGCCCTTTCCCTTCATTCTCCACAAGCATCCACTGCTGTTGTTTGGGGGATGCAACATAAAATGGGCCCCCAACAAAATTGAGAGGCTATTAGCTATATCTGAAATGTCACTGAAAGCTGTAGCCTGTTACATGGGGAAGTTGCCAAGTTAAAAATAGAAACTGCCATTCTGACTACAGCTGTGAGATACATTTCACTGATGTGCTGGCTTTTATCTGGTTTATATTTTATTTAAAAGGATTAATCCCTTAAAAAAAACCCGAGCATTGTAAAATGTTACCTATTTCAGAACACCAAAACCTGCAGTGCTGACTGCAGAGAGAAATTAAAAGCAACCCAGTATATTGCAATACATGTTCTCATCAGTAGTAAGTCAGCAGAAAGCACTGTGATGAATCTGCTGCTGCTGCTTTTCTAGTTTCTGACTGTGGTAGTAAAAGGGATAGTTAGAAACCTAAAAAGGTATATTTAACAGCTACTCTTCATGGATGCTCAGTTACTAAAGTGGAACTAGTCTGCATGGGTTTGAGTCTGCTTTCAAGGCATCATATTTCCCTGTATAATGTTTAGAGCTGTATATAGATAGCTATGTATACAATGTAACCAAATAAATCATACCACTCATCTCTAATCTCAGCTGCTCTCCAGTAATAGACAAGGACTTCAAGCCAGCCTCCAAAAATCACCCAGCTGAATGGCCTTAAAATAAACAGATAATACATTAGTTGAAACTTCTGAAAGATGAAATATCGCTAAGGTAGAAAGCAAGTTCAATACATTTGATTTCTTCCTTCTGTTGTGAAATGTGTCTTCAAAAGGAAGAGAGATGGTATTTGTACAGCACTTCATTTTTCAAAATGCAAGGAACCAAGTACACTCATTCAACACCCACATAACTTATGAACAGATATTTTTTAGGCACCTGTAAATCAGTTCACTTGCATACAGTCAATTAATTGCATATGTACGTATGGATAAAACAGGCTTCAAACCCCATACATGCTGCTGCACTTGAGCACCTGGTCATTTGTCCATCTCAAAAGAGAAATCAGTCTACAGCAGGAAAGGATATTTATTGGTACATGAGACTCTGCTGGTCCAGCTCCAGAAGAAAAAGCAACACACCTAGGAAAGTTGTACCTCCAGACCAATCTCGCGTGCACTAATCTCTCAGCAGGTCACACACAATATTCTTTCTTTAAGTATGTATTTTTCTTTGATGTACATATATTACACTTGTTAAGACTAATGAGAGCACTGAGAAACTCTTGAGAACAAAGGGAAACCAGCGCCCCAAGGGGTACGCGCTCGCTCCTGGTGAAAGCAGTGACTGCGATAGTTTGAGCTGCCTGAACTACAACATGAAACCTCCTGAAAAGGAGATGAAGCATACATGCACTTTCACTGGAACATTGCCACCGTGAAGTGCTGATATATATTTTAATCAGAGCTTCTGAAAAAGCTTCAAAGAGCCTACAGTGTACAATTTTAATTAGCTATTTGTTAGAGAGAGACCAGGGTCGCTTTGAAATTCTGCCATCTGACAAGGAACAAGCACATTCAGTCCGAGGTGGTATGTAAACCATAGACACACAGTGCTCCAGACCTTCATTTAAAATGAGATCTTCCAGCCCAGCATTACTTTCTTCCAGGCTGTGCTTAGAGCAGGATCAGACCCAGGAGTCCACCTGCAAACAGGTCAAACAGGGAAGTCGAGTTGATTATTCCACTTCTCAATGGACAGTTCTGGTTCTGTCAGGAGATACTGTTTTGTATTTAACATCCTAAGCCCTGACTTAACAACAAAGAACCTGCCGTTTTCAAGTGAAGTCCTTCAATTTAAATGCAGTGGACATAAACCCGGCCTTAAATACCATGTCCCAGCCAGTACTAGACCAGCCTGCAGTGACAGCTCTGTAGCTTTCAGAGAAGCAGTGAACTGTATAGGCCAAACTAGAAGAGATGGAACAGCTGATACAATGGCATTTAACTCACACACAGTTTCAAATAAATCGGATTTGCAAATTAAAAATTGAAGTCTTTCAATCTGCTGTAACTTCCTCACTTTGGACACAAAGATGAAATAAAACCTTGTCGAGACCATCTATTAGATTGGCAGTCATTGCAATGAGGGGAAAAAATATAGATGCAACAATTTTAAGAGTGAGAACACACAGGGTGGTTTGCTGCTTCTGACACTCTCTTCTTGAAACTGAACTTTCACTGCCTTAAAAATATGCAGTCCAAGAATATATTCCCTACTCACCTCAAAATCTCCCTTTTATCAGTGGATCAAGACCCATTAATTTCCTAAAACTGCTTGTTTTAAAGGCGAAAGACATACTTCAGATGGTATCACAAACTAGAGGGCACTCCTTGAAAGTGATTTATTGCCTTTAGCTGAATACAGAACTGTTAGATCTCCATGTTCACAAACTGTGGTGGGCTTGAGGAGAAAAGAATTAAAACATTTTACTTTATTCTAAGCAACTCCTTTTAATTAGATGCATTTAGCACACATCTCATTACATTCATCACGCCATATTTGAGCAGCTTCTCGAATCACTTGTCATTCGTGTCTTCTGCAAGAGCCTGAAAGGCGGCTGTTGCTGCTGCTGCTGCTGCTGCTGCTGCTGGCTCCACCTCTCAGCTCTGCAGTTTTTATGAATGACTAGCAATCACTGACAATGAATGACTGCCAACTGCCCACTCAACCCTTTCTACTCTTCCCTGCACGTACATACTAGAGAAGCAAACAAGCTCCGTGACTGCAAATGAGCCTTCAGTACACTTTCCAATGTATGGCATTCATCTTTCAAAACAGGCACTAAATGTTCTTCCGGATACTTAGAGTATAGAAATTAAATATTAAAAGCTTATGCAACATCCTTTTTCTTTTTTTTCACCCAGATAACTTTTTAGGCATTTAATCAAAGTGAAATTGTCTTTTTCTGAATGCTTCACCGCTTCAGCAACAAACAGGAAAACTGGAATTAAAGGGCCCTCACCTACTTCCAGCAAACTGAGATTTATCTGGAGCCAAAACATAAAATCTGTCAGTTGTTTTGCATTACTATATTGGTAATGTTTCAACAGAAAAGATACTTTCTATCCAGAAGGCAGTTACTTCTATACCACTAATTTCTTAATTTAATAGATACATGAAAACAATCAGTACTATTTTGCTTGTTTATTACAACGAGAATGGCCTATAAAGAACATTAAATGCCACAGTAGTTACCATCATAGCCCGATCAATCTAAATTTGTGACTGTAAGCAGAGGGTAAAAAACCCACGTAGGAGAAACATTTGTATTACAGATTAGCTACTAAGGCCAAACGTAAATCAAGAAGCAGCTCGCTGCATGCTCTGACATTACTCTGTTTTAACAGAAAATAAAATAAAAAGCAAGGTATGCTCTATTGCATACTGCTTAAGATGCCTTTTCGGTTCTGGCAACCCTGCAGCCCAGTATTGCCACCGCCAGGAACAAGCCACAGGCTTTGCACCGAGTTTGCAAGGCCTCGGGCCCAAGGCTTGTCAGCCCTGCTTTGCCTGAACTTCCCTTGGCCTGCCTTCAGCTTTGTTTCACTTGGTTTAGCTGTAACAGCAAATAACAGAGCTTTGTATCTCCTGTTGTCTAGAAGGGAAAACGGAGAGTGAACCTGAACAGCTTGCGATGAGGACATTCAGAAATATTAGGAATGCCTCCACTGAGCATTATTCAATCCGGAAAAATATAAAGGATCTAGAACAGAAGCACAGAAAAAGTTGTCAGAAGAGGCAGTGTCCAATGTCTTCTGCATGCCTTAAGCTCGATTCAGCTAAAACAATGAGTGATTGAAGAGATCTGAGCACAATAAATTACCATCTAGAATACAACTCATCGTTTCAAGTATATGTAAATAATGGAAAACGAGATACTGTCAGAAGCAGCTGATACTGAAGCTTAATCTCATGTCCTAATGCCTAAAAAGTTTCAAGAATAGACTTGAAGATGTAATATAACACACTGGAAACTTACACACCATGTTTCAGCACAATCATTGCTAAATAATGATCATGAATAACACAGGTAAAGGCTGGGGAAGGGAGGGACACGCGACCTCAAGGGATCTTGTCAGTATCTTTAAAATATCAGCAGATTTAAGTCATTTAGTGCACTAATAAGTATTTTTTATGTAAATGTGTTGATAACCAGACAATCGTACATGGGTTGCAAATCCCATTCTCTATACACTTTCTCTAATTGAACTGGGCTAAATGAAGCTCCTATTCATGCTCTGCTCATCTGAACATGAATTAAAAAAAAGTAAGTAGCAATGTATATAGTGACAGAAGTATTTCAACATCTTTATCTTCATGTCAAGGGCTTGACTTCAGCTGAGACCCATTAAATCATCACAAAATGTATCAAAAGGAATTAGTGAACTCCTCCTCAGGTGCTATGGCCTAAAGCAAACTGTTTCCCCTTCTCCAATTCCCAGCAAATACCGATACGCACAGGACATGTAAAGTGGTGTGAAATGGGTGATGGAGCCAACATTTCCTTTGCATCCTGAGAAACAGTATTAAAACAAACCCTTAGCAGCAATTTATTTTGTTGTGGGTTTGGTTTTTTGTTTTTTGGGGGGGTTTTTTAAGCCTTCTTGCAAAACAAGTAAAAATACAGAGACAAAGAAACAGAATAATTGTCTCTCTACTTAAGGAAGATCAAATGGCTGCAAAGCAATAGCAGCTAAGGAGTCCTGAAGATGAGCACGTTCATACCCAATTAGCTTGTTTTCCATCTCCAGCAGTATTAGATAGTCTTACAAAAGATGATCACCTCTTACTATGAATTTTGCCATCATTTTTGCTTCTGACACAACAAAACCCAACATTTTCAACACAAGAACAGCATTACTCAGTTTTGCAGCTCTCATGGTCATCCTCCAGCCTGAGGCAAGTCTGATGATCCCCAGCTGACACAGGTTTTTCACTCACTACCCCACAGAAAGGAGCAAACAAAAGGACAGAGGATGAAACCAGCCCAAGCTGCTATCTGAAACAGCCAACATGTCCCCAGATTTGTTTACATTTGTAGTTGCTCCCCTGGATGTTTTGCATTTTCAATACAGTCAACATGATTGCTTAATACATTCACACTAGTGCTATTCATAGCAAGAAAATCTCAGTAATTCCACTTCTTCTTTTGATCTATTTTTTGCAGGTGTTCTGATGCTGACATGATTAGGCTGAGAGCATACTTCTTTGTCTGAAAGTAATTCTGAGGCAAGAACAAAAAACCTTTATCGCTGCAAGATCTGAAATACCATCAGTCTTAGGGACGTAATTATGGATTTTTTCTAAGCTATTTAAGATTCTTATGACAGATCATGACTAAACAGTACTAACCATTCTTTCACATCCAATTCAAACAACTTTTGTTATATGATCATGGAGAAAGCCAACACGTTAGACATCGTAACATATTGAGAAAGACAGACAGTTATGTTCACATAGCACAAAATCAGCTCTTCAATTATTCTTGATTACATCTATGCTGCCCAGCTGGAAATAGCTGAGAGCTGCATTTAGACTTCAGTAGGGGACATTTATTGTATAAATTATTTGCAAACTGTCAAATACCAGCGTTATGTTTACCTAGAATACATGTATCACCCTTACTCCATGTCTTCTCTTTAATAGACATGTAATAATTCAGCTGTTTGAAGGGTTGTCTCCAAATAGGACAGCTACATTGATATTTTGAAAGCTGTTTTTTCCACTTCTCATGCCCTATTCTCTACATAAATGACGTAAATGGAAGTCACTTATTAAATCCTTGAGAGAGATGCGTTCAACATGAATCGAGGCAAGGGATATGGTCATGAATATGGTGACAATTAACATTTCAGACCTTGCTGGTTCTGGACTAAAATAGGATCTGAAGCATTGGGGAGGCAGAGAAAAGCAGATACACTGGGTGGGTTGGGGTTTTTTTTCCCTTTTTCTCCATTGAAATCCAAGTATTGCTTGTTTAAAAAACCCTATATATTACTTGTTGATAGTGAACCACTTTTGTGGCCTCTATATCTTTCTGTGAAGACATACTCATTCTGTACTTAATCCATACTTGCATACTCCTACACACACACAGGATCACAGGATCTTTGAAGTTGGACAGGATCTCTGGAGACAATCTAGTCCAACGCCCTGCTCAAAGCTGGATCAGCTCTGACGTCAGATCAGGTTGCCCGGGGCTTTATCCAGTCAGTCTTGAAACCTCTAAGGACGGAGACTACACAACCTCTCTGGGTAACTGCTTACTGCTTGACTGTCCTTATGGTGAAAAAGCTTTTCCTTATATCCACTCTGAATTTCTCATTTCAGTTTATGTCCAGTATCTCTCATCCTCCTACCAACACAATGCTTGGAATAGCCTGGCTCCATCTTCTAAATAAACTCCTCATAGGTACTAGAAGGCCGCTAACAGGTCCCCCCAAAGCCATCTCTTCTCCAGGCTGAACAAGCCCAGGTCCCTCAGTCTCTCCCAGGGCAAGTGCTCCAGATCCCTGACCATGTTGGTGGCTTCTGCTGAACTTGCTCCAGTTCACCAGTATCTTTCCTGTACTGTGGGGTCCAAAACCAGATGCAATATTCTAGATGATGCCTAATGAGTGCTTGAGTAGAGGAGGATAATCCCTTCCCTTGATCTCCCGGCTGCTGGGTGCTGTTGGCCTTCTTTCCTGACAAGGCACTCTGCTGGCTTATATTCAGCTTGCTGTCTACTAGGAAGCCCAAGTCCTCTTCTGCTGAACTGCCCCCAGTTAGTCAGTTCCCAGCCCACACTGTTACATTGCTTCCCGGATGCTGGAGTTTGCACTTGCCCTACTGAATTTCATAGGGTTCTTGTCAACCCATTCCTCCAGTTTATCGGGATCACTCTGGATGGCAGCCCTGTCCTCAAGCCTATCTGCTGGTCCCCCCCAGTATGGTATCATCTGCAAACTTGACCAGAGTGCATTCTGTTGCCTTTTCCAGGTCACTGATAAAAACGTTAAATGGTAGAGGTCCCTGTGGCACTCCGCTTGCCACTGGCACCCAGGCAGAGTATGAACAATTAGTCGCTACCCTCTGAGCCTAAATATCCAACCACGTTTTTACCCACCTTGTTGCTAACCCATCCAGACAGTAAGGTCCTAATTTGGACATGAGAATACTGTGGGAGACTGTATAGCAATTCCTGTTAAAGCCAAGGTCAATGACACACACTGCTCTCTCATCCACAAAGCTAGTCATTTCATCATAGCAAGCAACCAGGTTGGTCAGGCATGATTTACACTCAATAAATTCATGCTGACTGTTTCAATCACCGATTTGCCCAGAAACATATTCCAATAGGACTCACTCCATGATTTTCCCAGGGACTGAAGTAAGGCTCCCTGGCTTGTAGTTCTCCAAGTTTAAATTCTGGGCTTTTTTGAAGATGGGTACAACATTTGCCTTTCTCCAGTCAACAAAGAACCCACCTGATCTCCAGGACCTTTTGAAGGTGATAAAAGAGCAACCTTGCAAGGACATCTGTTGACAGAAGTCATAAGCCTCCAGCCTTCATCAACACAGGAGTCTCCACTTACTTCTATCACAACTGTCCACAGGCTCTGGCTGCCCCATTTTGCACAGTCAAGGGATTCAGGCTCTCATCTCTGCAGGGTCTCTGTGAAGACTGCATCAATCCCTTTTCCATCTTCATCAGCAGATACCATATAGTCTGCTCGTCTCCTCCCGCAGCTGCATAACTTGGCCCATCCAGCACACACCTCCAGCAGGCATGGCCACCACCTCCAACTGCCGCGGCCTCAGCAAGGCACTGGGCACTGTCTGCAGGCTGGCACCTGGAAAGCAGCATCCCTCCCAGACCTCTGCCGTGCCCGGGGTAGCTGCTCCAGCTGCAGCTGGGGACCAGGCTCTGTGGTGCATTACTGTAACTGATGAGTCCCACACTGCCTTCAGCGGGTTTATGGTCCCCTTTTTGCGAACTGTAGCTTCTAAGAAGTGCACCCTGGTTCCCACGCTCTGGCAGTTACACAGCTATATCCCCAGCACTAGCTGAACATGTGCTTGATCCACCCTAACCAGGGGTTGACCTTTCCCAGCAGCAACCTGGATCTGACGGTGCCAGAAACCAAACCACAAACCAAAGATCCAGAAACCAAACCACAAACTGCAAACGCCATCTGCGAGCAGCAGCCGGAGCCGGGACCCTGGCAGTGCCCAGCTGTGGTCTCCAGGGACCACCCGATGGGCAGACAGAGGCCTGGCACATGCACCAGCATGCTGCTGGGGGACACTCGCCTGCTCCCTGCACCACCAGGTACCTGGACTTGAGGCACCACCGAAACTCCCCAGCTCCTCTGCCCTCCCCTCTGCGGGACCACCGTCCCACCCAAACGCCTCCAGCCCCCGGAGCTCCTGCACGGCAACGCCTCCCAGCGATGGGCGCCCGGGCTGACCCAGCCGACCCGCAGGAAGCCGTCGGTCATAGGCTGTGGGCTGAAATTGCCTTTACTAACAAGGAAAACTCACGAGACCATCCTTCTTCCCAGAGATGAGGAGGAGACGTAAATCCCCGCTGCCCCAGAGTGCGACTTTCGGCCACGTGCTGCATGAGGAAGAGCTCCTTCACCGCAGCAGCAGCCACGGAGGAACTGGGGCTCACAGACAACACATTTCAAGCGGTACGTTTTTTTAAACTAGCTGACAAGACTCCTCATCTGAGAGATTTTATGAACATTACAGTGTTTCCTTTTCATTTTTCAGCAATATTTCAATTTAGAGCCCAAATCAGACTGCAATATATTGAAGAACGAGAAACCGGAGTGGCCATTCTGTCCAGTTCCCCAAAGTTTATGGATATTCATTTCTTTGCTTTTAGCAGATCAGAATGGGCCTCCAGGTGCAGAACCAGTATTGGAGGTCTGGGACAAGAAACAAGACCGCCATGAAATGAAAGGGCATTAACTAAGGCCAGACATAAACTTCTGACGACATATAGTTACGAACAGGTATGTCGCTGGGTGAGGAAGGAAGCAGAGGAAAACTTGCTCTCATGCAGGTCTTCAGGCAGAACATTTAGGCCCATCATTCATGTTAACAGCATGTCAGATATGGTGGCGACAGACACACAGTAATACCAGGGTACAAGTGCTACAACATGCAATGTTTGTACCGCGTAACCATGGGTATAAATGTTTTATGAGCTCCAGCAGGGCCTAAAGAACATATTGCAGACTGGGTGGAAAAGAAAATGATGCTTAAGGAAGGGGAAAGTGGGTCTTGAGCACTCAGGTCCTTAATCACCCAGCATGTCGAAAACAACATCAAAACAATTCCCAATCATATGCTCGTGACTGATTAACTGGGAGCCAGGGAGGGGGAAACACAAAGACTCACCCCTAAGTATTCCTTACACCTGTCTTTATGCAAAGTCAGCAGCAGGGGCATTTTAGATATGTAACTGAAACTAGCTCTAAAAAGAAGACAATTACACAGAAATGGAGCTCATACAGAGACCTCCTACAGATGCCCCAGCCCCTTGCCCAGTGTCCACCCAAGGCTTAGTCTTGGGCCAAGAGATTTCCCAAGAAATACACACAACTCTGCCAGCTCTTGAGGTTGCTTTCGCTGATGTTTGCAGCCTCTGCAGGCTGTTGTCTCGTTCCCAGAATGCCAGTCTCTCTCCCGTAGTTTACTAGCACACATTGCTCTTTTCACTGAGGCCATATTTTGCCACTGAAAAATTTAATGCAAGCTAGTTGACTTCTCCTAAAATTTAATTTCTCTCTATTGAAACCAGCCACACAATACTAGACCACGTAAGCTTCACATCGGCGGCCAACACCATCCTGACCTGCGTGAGGTGGGGGCACTGCCAGCAGGTCAAGGGAGGCGACCCCTCCTCTCTGCTCAGCACTGGTGAGACACACCCTGAGTGCTGGGTCCAGCTCTGGGCTCCCCAGTACGAGAGAGACATGGACCTGGTCTGGAGCAGGTTCAGCAAAGGACCACAAAGACAACGGAGGGTCTGGAGTGTCTGTTACACAAGGGGAGGCCAAGAGAGCTGGGACTGTTCAGCCTGCAGAAGAGAAGGCTCAGGACGGATCTCGTCAATGTGTATAAATACCTGATGGAAGGGTGCAAAGAAGAAGACGGAGCCAGGCTCTTCTCTGCGGTATCCAGTGAATGGACAAGAGCCAATTGTCACAAACTGAAATACAGGAAATTCCTTTTAAACGTAAGAAAAAGCTTTTCTTTTATTGTGAGGCTGATTGAACACAGGTTCCCCACAGAGGTTGTGGAGTCTCCATCCTTGAAGATACTCAAAATCTGACTGCACATGGCCCTGCGCAACCTGCTTTAACTGACCCTGCTTGACCAGGGGAGTTGGACTAGACGGTCTCCAGAGGTTCCTTCCCATCTTAACTATGCTGTGAGTCTGTGTGCGCCGTGGTGCCTTGTAGGTATGCATTCCACAATAGTTTGCACTGCACTAGGATTTTTCTTCTTATTTTTAATGTATATGCTTCATTATTGCTTATAGAATCAGGCTAGAACTATAGCAGTATAGTACAGTAAGTTCAAAACTGTGTTCATTCAGGAACTGTTCCAGAAGTTGAACATGGCTGTACCTTTAGATGGTGCAGAAAACTCATGTTTCACTAGTACTTCTTCAGTGGTCATGCCTCAATTGCTTATACTTATGAAAATATAACTAGGAAGCCCCAGAACACCACCACCAAAGTTTCCTCCTCATTTGGCAATGTACTTACTGTAACACTTATCATAGCCTCTACACTGTACAATTACCATAGCCTCTACACTAAGCTCCTGTGGGGAAAGGAGGGAAAAGGGGTCAAATCCTGCACTACCAGCTAATTGCACACTTACACCGGTTCTGCATCCAGGAGCTTGGTGTATCCCAGGGAAACAGGTCAGGAGACTAGCTTGCTGCTACGGTTGATAAAAGTACATGTTGCACCCAAACAATAAACTGTCCCGTACATTATTTTCTGGTAAATGGTGGGATAACTGGCCTGTGCTTTCTTGGTGGCGACAGAAACTGGAGAAAGCAGAGAACAGTTCAGAAGGCCAGTAGCATCTGAGCTGAGCTAGTCTGCATCCAGAGCATTGGTTACGGTAGCAGCTGCTAACCTGCATTAATTCAAACTTTTGCCTATACTGCCTGAAAATTCAATCAAGAGGGAGTTAAAAGCACTATCACTTTAAAGACAAAAGGGCTGTGTATTGTTAGGACCCAAATTATGGCAACATCCAAGTTAACTCCACAGTGACGAGTCCTGTTGAACACCCTCTCCTCCACATGTAGTGGGTGCTCAATAGCATCTCAAGCTAAACAAGGTCTAAGCGTGCCCAACTAAGCGTGTCTGAAAATGGGTAATAAATCAAAGCTTCTACATGATTGACAAATAGGTTTTCAGGTCTATCAAAAATACCGGTGTCCTCCTTGCTGCTGACAGCAACTTCATCCATTGGTAGCAGAAGGCGGAAACAAACACATATAATTTATGGTTTTCAATAAATATCATTGTGACAAATTGTCAAAGGTAGAACCAACTTAGTTTTTGAAAGCTATTTGACAAATAAAAAAGACTAACAACTTCCTTTTAATGAAATCCAAATTTAGCTTTAATAATTAGAATTTTTATAAAAAGGAAATTGTCTTCCAAAGCAAAGATTGGCACTAGTTCATGTTGTCAAATTTGACAGCATGAAATCATAGAACAAATGACGGGATTCTGCAGCTGCTAAATACTGTCAAATACACTTTACAAGTTTTATTCTTATAAATTCATTAATACGAGGCCCTGGTTTTGCAAGGAAGTGCCTCTCTTCCCAACGTACAGTTTGGACAAAAACGGTTCTAAAAGATTCCTCACCGCTGTTAAGATGGCTTGCTCTTCTTTCAACATTTAAAAGCCCTGGTCTGCACACAATGCCGCATCAGAGCCCTACGGAGTTGGCAAGAGTTTGGAAACAGCTAGAACAGTGTAGGAGCAAGTTCCTACAGCTGTTCTCCATGAGGGACTGTACAACCGCACACACCGACAGCCGAGGTACAAGCTAACCCAGCTGAGTTTGTAGTGAAGCAGATGAGTGCAACCACAATCCACTAAGGCAGCTCAGCGGCCCACTGTGACCTTCTGCCGGCAGTGAACAGCTAGTGAGAAGTAATGTTTTAAACTACTACTCCAGCTACATGTATTGGATTTCATTTTTCTATGGATAAAGGAAAAATATAAAGTAAATTTGTGTAACAAATATTGTGTGTGTGGAGTCACATCAGTGTAAGTCTGATGCAGGTTAAAGTGCTGTAGCTAGGCTAGCTTGGCTAGACACGCAAGTTAGCACATATTTTCAAAAACATAATGAAAATCCAAAATATTATTAATATATAAATTAGGCACAAATCCTTTGACTAATTATACTGCACATAAATCATATTTAATATTAGAATTGCAAAGAAGTGTTATATGAATTAAAAAAAACCTTAAAGTTCCTTTTCATTGTTGTTAGAGAACTGAAATCAATCTGACAATAAAAATAAAACCACTCTGAGAAAAGCATATGCTAACAAAACTTACTATTGAACTATTGAACTATTTTTTTGCTGCATGTTCCATCTGATCTGTTGAAAACCATTTACAATTGAATGTTTGAAAAGTCAAAAATGTAATTACATTCAAGGCAGCTATGGTGAACTTGAGTGGTGTTCTTGCCATTTTTTGTAACAACCCATGTCAGTTGGACACAGTAAAGAAACAAGTCCTGCTCCTTACAGTCATTCTGCTCAAAACTGTCTTAGATAATTCACTTGCCTTGACTAGGACTGCAGACACAACACACTTTTTTGCAGACCTCATCACAGCAGTTTACTTCAGCATTTACTGACTATATTCATTTCTGCCTCCAGACATCATTGTGGATAATATGACTGCTCCTAGTCTCTCTCAATGAAAAAACACCAATGTTGCTTTAGGTCAGTTAACATTGGAAATGACTGCAATCACCCAGGTCCTAACAGTGCTCCCTGCTCCCAAGCTCTAGCAGGATTCTCACAGTAGACATGCCTCCATCTCACTGGCAAGGCAACGCAATCTGGTGTCCTGAAAACACCTTGGACAAGTCACGCTTACACGCTGTAAAACTGTGGTCACAGCAACAGAGCGAGTAAAACGCTATTTCCATATAGCTTAGACATTGAGAATTCATCTGTGACACTAATACAGAATGCATGACGTTCTTGTGGAGATGAAAAAAATGAGAAAACATAAAATGTAGACAAACAAACGTTTAAATTAAAAACTCAAGTTTAATGCTTTAAACAGAATTCAGAGATAGCAAATAGAAGAAATCTTACTTAAAAATCACTTAAAATCAAGGAAGGTTTCTTGGTCTCTGCCAGGTAAGAACCTGAGCAGGAACACAGATTAAGTTCCAAAGGAAGGCGTTTTTTTTATTATTTTATCACTAATAGAAAACTACCTTCTTCTCTAGAAAGCACTTGTGTATTGTTATCACTGTGTTGTATTTATTTTTATCTGGATCAAGATATCTGTTACTTTTATAAAATCATCTTTTCCTATGAAAGATGAGCATGTCTATTTTCTGTTTGTGATCGTGCTTGTTTTCTGACTTCTGCATATTGAAAGCATGGATTATTTATTACTACTTCAAGTCATCTCATCTCCTAGAGGCACAATTGAAGTTATGTTGGGCATATACTAGCTATACATTTTTTAACTTGTATTTGGTTAAGTTGCTGCATCTATTCTTCTAATATTTCTAATGCTGTCTTATATTAAGACCTATTAATTAAAATTAAACGGCAGCTCTACAGTACTTTTTGGAGTTCCAAAATACTCCGGTTACTGGAGAAAACACTTCATTAGCACTTTATCATTCAGCCTCACAAAGACCTTTGCAGGAAATCAATGCTTTGTCCACACTACATTTACTGGGAACTAGAGCTATAGAGAAAAGAAAAATAATTTCAAGGTCACCCAGTAAGATACTGGAGAGTCTTCTGAATTCCCGTCACAGACCCGTTAGTAGGAGGCACTGGTTACTTTGAGTATTTATTGATAGTTCATGTGTCTCTTCATTGTAACATCACATCCAACGCTAGGCAGTCTTTGCCAGCTCTGTATCTGTGGTCCTGACTGAAAATGTGAATGTTCTCCTAGGGGTTATTTTTATTTTTTCCTTAAGTGTTCATTAACACAGATTTTGAAGCAAGATCTCCTCCTGTGCTATAGCTCTCTACTGCACAGGATAGGCATCCAGGAACTGCTCCCAGCTTCTTGATCCTGAGAAAGGGGACTTCGCTCTGACACGTAACTGCTGCCGAGCAGCTCCATGTTGCATCACTGACACAAGGAGGGGGATTCACCTTGCCTCTCTTCACACGCCTACAAAAAAGAAAATGATACCTCTATCTGAGCTACTCACTCTATGCTCCTTTTGTAGTCAGTGTAGAGAAAAAGGGACCTTAGGATGAGAAGAATAGCACCCCACAAGTACCCATTCCTCTCCAATGATTATCAAGGAGAATTTAGGATGACTAACTCGTATGAAGATTTCAGACACAGACATACACTTGTATTTGTTAAGCTGAATCCCATCAATGGTTTCTAAGTGAGCACATACTAGCACAGGTTTGGATTTGGATCTGGCATAGATAACATACCTGGAATATCTGCGGCCAGAATTGCTTCTTTTATGGTGTCTGAACAGCCAGAGGAATGTTGTATACACACCAGAGAGCTTGATCTTTAACATCACATGCGGTAACAGTGATCAGCTACTCCGCTCAGCACCATGAGGTTTAAGTGAGAGAACCAGCATTGCGCCAGCCTGAAAGACAGTCCCCCTTTGACACTTCACATCAAGTGAAGTTCAAGGATCAAATTTCAAACATGTCATTTGGCTTTAACAGCCCTTGATCAGGATTTGAACCTCCTCTCAATCTCTCTGGGAATTACATATCCCTGGATTAAATAATCTCTTAGACGGAAAGTTTTAGACCTTCCCTCCAACACTGTGAGAGGAAGCCTGATCAACAAACAGCTCCCAGGCTGACCATCAGTAGTTCTGCTATGGATTCAGATGGCAGAAAGACTGAGAAAAACAAAAACTCTCCTTCAAGTGGTTATTCACTGGTATTGTAGATGCTCGATGGTTCCTCCCTTCCACGCTCCCTAAAGCGAACCAAATCTGCATTTTTCCAAACGGGCACCTTCTGCCTTGGGGCAGTGAAGACACATACTTGCCACCGTCTCCCCAGTCACACCTTGGATGGAGGTGAGGAAAAAGGTGCCTATTAACAGGACACCGCAGCACAGCAGCCAGGAACTGAAAGGCCACCGGTTAGAAATGCCCAGAGATGGTGTGGAAGCAGAGCTGGCACCCCTGGGGAAGGGAGCACCTTTCCCACCTTCTAGCAGGGACTGTGGAGGATGTGGTCCCGTACCCCACTTGGGGAACACGCCCATGTGTAAGAAAGGGGAGGAGAAGTACAACTGTATTTTCTCCCCTGCTTACTTGCTCCTAACCCTCTCAACACACACACGAGTCCTCTTTGACCTCTGCCACTCCTCCTGTTCCTGTCAGACAGAAGCACAAGTTACCTTTAGCTTCCGCAGCCTATTTTTAAAATCAGTACTGCTTTCTGATTTTTTCAGGTCAAGCCAAGCTGCCCACGAGTCTGTTGATGCTCCGTATGCTGCTGAAAGCTGGAGAGGAAGAAGGGCAAGTGAACACTGGCAGAGATCAAGCAGGAGGAGTTGGTATTTCAGTGCCATCACATGTGGCTGAAGATGGAAGTCATTCCCAGTCAGCTCTTCCCTAGAGAAAAGTTTCTTCTTTTAAAGATCTTTACACGTACATCCCTAGTGAATACATCGCATACTAAATGTAAAGGCTGGACACTGGAGGACTATGACATGTTTTCCACATACAAAATACACAACTCCATTCAGTGAAAATGATAAATACGTAGCACACTGGAGTCCACCTCCATTTTATTCTCCACGTCTACGTGGCGTGAGGGAGGGGATGTATGGATTCCTAATGTTGTGAACTGAAGTCACTGCTGCTGTCACTAGCTGGTTAGATCTGAAAAGGAAAAGGCTGTTTTTTCAGTTGGCTGCAATTGAAATCTCATGAGAACAGCTGCTGTCATTTGAGTTGAGGCCAAGATGGCAACATTTGAGAAAAACAACTGATCTTGTGAATTTCCCACCACTTGGAATTGAAATGTAGAGATGCCAGCATTAGACATTTTTTAAGTATAGAGTCCCGATTCAGGCAGGAGAATGAATCTACTGAAGCACCTATCCAGTCATCACCTGTGTCATCCTCTCACCCACACCTCATCTCCAGGGTCTTTAAAGATCCAGGATCTCCAGAAAGCGCCATGATTCAAAATGGTGGCCAACAACCAGGTCCAAGATCTCCAGAAAGCTCCACGATTCAAAACGATGGCCAACAACCAGGTCCAGGATCTCCAGAAAGCTCCATGGTTGCAAACGGTGGCCAACAACCACCGTTGATTGTTGGCCACCTTTTCCTACCATGGAGCTTTCTGGAGATCACGAGGAATCTTCCACTTCAAAAAGAAAACCTCACTTGGCAGGAGCTAGCTTTCTCATAGATCAGCTGAAAAAAGGACTTTAAATCTCACAAGATATATACTCCATCACTGCCTTCTGCTTCAAGTACACATCTTCAGGCCTGCCTTTTCTAATACAAGCATAGAGAAATACACTTAAAATGAACTCTAGTAAAATAAATTACTATCCTACGTACCCAGCTTTCTAAGGCTGACGATAAAGCGCACAGGACAGATGTTAATTGTGCCACTTAATGCATGACTGGGTGGATGCTGCGGTAATGTGGGTGGTTTAAAATTGAATATAATACCAACCTACAGCTGCGGAGGTAACTGAACTCTGCCACTGCTTTAACAGCAGATTTGTAATTTGTGTGGACTTACTCATATAACAGAAAGATCCTTTTAAAATGCCTCATACCTAAAAAGTATTAACCAAGCATTCAAAGCACTACTGAAGAATCATAAGACAAGTTTTAAGAGCTAGTACTTGGTAATGCTAAAAAACAAAGATTATATTTGACACACCTGAAGAACTCTATATACTGGCTTGAATATATTCCTCTATTTTTGCTCTTTGCAAACTCTCACCAAAATATCAAAACTCTCTTTTAAAACCTTTTGTTATTGAAAATTATTCACATTGAAAGGTCTGCAAGTAATTTTCACTTCAAACAAAGCTTTCAAAATACTAATTATCTCAAATTTGAGTTATGTGGATGATTAGCATGCATGATATACTTCTGCTCCCTCACTGAATGAATGTAAATCTGTAAGGCAGGGCTGCAGTGTGAACGATTGTTATAAATTCACGTTAAATGTTTGTATCAAATATTTGTAGCTATTTCTTTAAATATGCGGTCTGCCCAAAGAATCCTGTAAGTAAAGGTGCATGGAAAGCAAAACTGAAACATTTATAAATACAGTGAAAATGTAATTTGGTTTTAAATAACAATGAAAACGTCTTGAAGATGTTTCTCTCTTCTTCTAGTTCTCAGGGCACTCAGCAGATGTTCAGTGAAGAAATGCATTTGAAATAGGAAAGAATGTAACACTTTTTCAGTATTCCAAGTGGAAAACTGCAAAAGGGTTATGAGCTACATAGATATTCCTTCTCCAGTAAATGCTATCCTACATTCTGCACCTACAGATGCTAACACTGACTTTAAAGGAATATTTACCTTAGAAGTTAAAAGCAGCCATAAGATTCTGCATTTGGAATACAGGCAGCATTCTGTGGGCAATACTGTGCCCACATCAAAATTTAAGTGATTTAAACGACGACTTCAAGTTCTTTATTCATTATAACTTTGTGCACTTGCAGAAAATGCCAAAAGACCATGATTTGACCACAAGTGGTCAAGAAACTCAGTTTTACATCCTATGGACTAGATGGCAATAGCAGAGTATAACTAAATTTTAAATTTCAAATCATTATACCATAAAAACTTACTTCAGAACTGTCCAACTGTGTCTGAAACCCAATAATTTCTGACACAGTGGTAGGTAAAACCTTATTTCCTTTCATTAGAGTTAAGTCATTAATATTTCTGTGATAACTACAGTACATCAAAACTGAGCGCATTAATCTGATCAGTCTCCTGACATGCTTTTAACTTTTCAATTGCTTTCTTAAAAAACTGGCTAATGTAAATTGCATTATAATAGTCTATGTGTATTTTGGTTTTATTGTTTATATCACTGAATTCAAAATAAAAAGAGGATATCTAGGTTTAAAGTATCAATATAAGAAAGTATTTTCAAAATCAGTAGCAATTAATGAGATTAATTAGGCATGAACAATCACCCTGAAATATTTTCTTAAAGGAGACTATTTTTAGTAAAAGTTATGATATTTGACGCTATGATTGCTTTGGTGGGGTTTTTTGCATTTGTTGTCCAAATGTCAAGTGACTTTCTGTCAAGTAATTTTACACACAGTTCTGGCAGTGAGCACTGCTGTGAATAACAGTCTGTGTTTCAGAGAAAGTATCCTCAAGTAACAGCTGAAACTTAAGAGATTTAGATAGTGTCTAAAATTTGAGGGAGGCTCTGTCTTCAATTTGTGTGATCAAAGTTCCACTGAAATCAGCTGGAGCTTTTGGTAGACATGGCAAGCAGGACAGATCGTGTAACATGTACTTGAGGTTTAAATACTCTTTTGCTCAATTTAACACAATTGCAACTGTGGAGAAAAAGTGGAGAAAAATCCACAGAAAACCGTACCAATTTCTTTTTTTCTAGACTGATTAGAAATACGCAATTTACATGGTTTGGTTCAGCGACCTGTATCATAACCCATCAATACTAACTGCATTGGTAATGAATAACATTCACAATCTTTTCATTTAACTCAATGTTCTGTAGAAATAGATTCTTCAAATTAATACATGAAAGTGCTTTAAAAATATTTAGAAATAATTTTGAATTCAATATTATTCATTACCACATAAACTAAGCTCATACTCCCCTTTTTCTCCTGATGGTACCGACATACTCCTCTCCTGAGTGGGGTTAAATTCATAGCCATTAGCCTATCATCTTACAAAGTCTCTGCGGAATCATGATTTCATAAGTTTTATGAAATATGCAGCCGGGAAAAGATATGTCAATCCAATTATATATTTTTATTGTTGCTAACAAAGTCAGTAAGTTTACTATTTTAGGGGGTTTGTCTTCTTTTTTAATTGGACTGAAGTAAAGTGAGGGCAAAGCAAGGAGGTTCACTGAAGAACTAAATTACTGCATTTTAACACATATTTACGTTACTTATTTGTAAATAACCTGGTGGCCACAGGGTTTTCTATTCATTATTTAAGAAGCCAAAAGCATGTTGCCTCTGCACTGCACATGAAAACAAAGGGTGGAATTTCATTGCAGTCACTGGCTTTTAACACTTGCCAAGCACAGGTCAGTGCACAGACACTGGCCCTTATCAAAGCAGTTCAATGGTTGCTACCAGTAGGAAATCCAAAGCTCTATCTTCAGGCAGTTTGCTCAAGGCTTTGGACCTGCACCCAGAGGAACATCACAACCATGAAGCTCACCAGAAGCACTTTGCTTATGCTTCTTACAAAGCAAGGAAGGCCTCATGTACAGCACCATCCTTTGTTCAGGACACCGAAACGAAGAACAGAGGACTGAATGTAATTGAGCTGATTCTTTCTTTAATATTGACTCCTGTAAGTCACTTCACAACTCCAGAGTTTTAAAACTCAGGATTACTGACAGCAGCGAGGGCAAGCATGCATGACACGCTGAGATACCAGTCTACATGCAGTTGAGGTTGGCTTGCAGGGTTTACGTGACCTAATGGATGGGGTATGCTCTTGTAAATACAAAAGCAAAACAGAAAGGCAGACTGATTTTTTCCTCCTTACTTGATTATGAAAAAAAAAAACCTAGTAATATTTTTAATGCACAAAGGTAAATTAAATAGGAGCTTCCCAACCACTTAAAAAGAACTCCCCAGCTATACTTCAGACTCAGTAAGTGCGTACTAATTAGCAGGTAAAATAACAGCAAATTTGTTATTTCCGTGTTAGTAAATATTTGGATTTTATTGTCATTTGAATCACAGGTCAAAATTATTATCTATATAATCCTATTTCCCAGCAGTGAAGCAAAATGGATAGGCTTACTTATAAAATTTTCTTTTAATGTAACTAAGGAATCAGGGTACCCAATTACAGTCTTTTTAAAAGGAACAGGTTTTCAAACAGTGCCAACCTTGAAAATCCTCTAAGGTGTTTCATCTAACAACTGTCATATTTCAATGGTAGTTTTTAAAATCAAGGCCACCATGCTTAATAGGCACAATTTTTTCAATACTGATGAACAACTATGATATTCTGGCCTGGAAAGTGCTGAAGAAATGCGAGGAAATATTAAAACCAATTATCCTGAACAGATATTGCAAGTTCATGGTGAAGTGAACCACATGAAAATTAAACCTGCCATGCTAAAACCAGGCATGTTTCAACTGAGAATAAACACAGTAACATCATATTTAAAACAGCTAATGGTAAACAGCAAAATCAGGTAACATACAACGTTACCATGCTATTGAACTGCATTTACAGTAGGTAAATGACAGTTACACTTAAAAAGATCAGCAAAGGATGATTCATCCTAACTTATGTCCTGCTTCAACTTATTTTAAGTTCTAAACCAGTGTTTTTCAACTCACTGATTAATGACATACTAGTATGGTACAGGAGTTTCAAACGCTTAGCTGTTAAAGAGACGCACAGTTAGGTTAAGACACTACAAAACTTTTTAACGCTATGCGTCTTCTAATTTTAAGTAAACACACATTTTGTCCTTACACCTAACTCCCACTTACCAGATTTTCTATACTGAGAGGGGTGCTATTGGCTGCACAGAATTCAGCAAAAACCAGCATCTAAAAAACAGTCACAGTCAGCAGAAACTGGCATATTCTTAAGTACAGGTTTGCAAAATGACAACGGAACTTCCTGGCTAGTGAAGCTGTATGACTACGGGACAAACCTCCTTCCTGACTCTGCACTTGCAAAAGCATTCAGATTTTGTACGAGTCTCATTCGCTGTGCAGAGAACATTTGTGTTTCAGAGAATATGGAAAAAAACTTCTTCCGCACAGTTTATTCGTGCTGACGTACCTTTTATTACCACCCCTGGAACAAGTGGTTTTTCTTTCGACCAGAACGATCTTTCTCAGGTGAAGACCATGCAGCTTCTAGATATTAAAGGTAATCTCCCTCCTCTGTTTGTGGAGCTCAAAGACAATGAGCGCTTGAAAGGAGAAAGAACACAACTCCATACATCGTTCTCCTAAGATAGATGACATCAAACACACAGGACAAACTTCTGCCAGCTTTAGAAGGAGCTACTAAAGGAAGGAAAAGCTTCTCCAAACAGAAGCCAAAAAAACCAAAAAAGTCAAAATGTGACAAATCTTATTGATCATACAATTTTAGCCAGAGCCATGGATGCCCTGGATGCTGGGTGCTCTAGGTGTCGTACAGTCACAAAAGCACAGCCCCTGAAAGCCGATTATCCAAGCACAACACACGGACACCGACAGATGGGAGAGCAGAAGGAAAGAATGAGTCAATATCGGTCCGAGTGTCAAAAGAGCTGGCACATGAAGTCCCAGGTATAACTGCAGGTCCATCGGAGGACAGTCGCATACATAAGGAAGAGCAAAATCATAATCATTTTTAGAAGGGTGATTAAAGCACTCATTAGTCTGGGCATGCAATGTTTTATTCTGATCTACACAGTACATATGGCTTTAGCCAGGCCTCGGTTGTATGCTTTTGAAGGAAACAACTATCAAAGATGGAGGTAAATTTAAGAAAATTGAGAAGAAAGAAGAATTTAGGAAAATATAGGTCACACCAGACCAGTGGCAAGAGCCTCCTTTGATGAATTAACTGATTTTTCCGAACAAAGGGAGATGTCGTTGATCTAAATTTCAATAAAGCATTTGATACAGAGTCAAATGGGAAATCATTGGTTAAACTGGAGAAAGTTTCTTCAGCAACCAAGCTGAAGAAAAGGCAGGAAAACATATATGCGAGAGGGGTACTACCAGCCAAAAGAAGGATGACTAATCAAGTTTCACAGAACTGGGATTAGGATTGCCTGTATTTATCATTTATCTCAATAGTCTTTGCACAAGAAGTGTAATTGTGATGAAGAAGTTTTCTTGCGATACAAATTCGGGAGGCAAGGTCAATTAAGAGAAAGATTGAACTGTACACAAAGTCAAATGATCCTGAGTAACACAGTAAGATTACATTCAGTAGCACAAAATGTAATGTCAGGCAGCTACAGATCAATAACATCTATTACAAGCTAAGAGTTCATTACCTGGAAACGAGTGAGGAAAGAGAGAGAGACCAACCAGCCCAAGTCTGCTCGTTCATCACAGCATGGCTGTGAGCAACGAATGCAATTCCAAAATATAGTAAATATAGTGCATTTCTGATAGAGATGGGAGAACTCTACCATTGTACAAACTTCTCCCGAAACCTCACCTGTACTGAGAAAAGCTGCGGATAACGCAGTGAAAGCCTCATGATGTTCATTTTTTGTAATACTGTTATAGAAACAGGCAGCCAAGGATGGCTTACAAAACCATATTGGACCTCTTGTTAAAGCATTTTGGCAATGTTGTATTCGTATGTTATATACATATTAAATAATTCATGTTATATACGTATTAAAGTTCCACCTAAAGGCCTTCTAAACCCTCATTAATGCAAGGCGTATTAAACAAAGACAGGAAATTAATTAATGAGAAAGCAGGTAACAGTGGCCTGTGTTTTACTGTAGAAGTGGTACAGGAAGGTTCCCCTCACTTTATTAGGTCCACATGCCAATAACAAGAAACAATTAGTAATTAGCAACAATTACTTTTGGTCAGTCCTTAAGAATTCAAGGATTTATGGACTTTAAAAATGTTATGAAAAAATAAATCAGGTAAATGTGTAAGGGCAGAATATAAAACTGGAATGAAGAGAAATGAAAGGCACCACTGGAATGACCAGAAGAAGAGAGGAGTGAACTTCCCCACCTCCCAGAGAGCCTCCTCAACTGCAGCAACTATTTCAGCCTAGCTCAGATGATGCCTAGCTCAGATGATGAATCTGTCTGTAAGTTGCATATCTTGGTAGCCACCCACTGACAATTCTTGAATTTTAAGAATAAATTATGGCTCTGGCCAACCTCCTTCTCCCTCTATTTGTAGGAAGAAGGGAGAGAGAAAAACCTCCTGGAACATTCTGCTGGAGAAAAAGGCCACCAGGATGACCTGGGAATGGAGCCCACCTGAGCAAAAGAGACCCAAAGGGCTCATTTAGTCATCCAAACAAATCTTGGAAGAATGTAACACTGTCTTCTTTAACAACAAATGCACAGAGGAAAAGAGCTGAACAATAAGCAATACATATACACTAGCTAGAAAATAAATTCAGCCTGGAATTTATAATATCTAATTATCAGGCTAGATCTGAGGATTGATCTTTTCTAGCTGGCATCTGGAGGCCTTGTGACAGAGGAATCCTTTTGCAGAGATTTGAATAGATACATGTATGCATACAAAAAGCAACACTCCTCCTAACACATCTGAAAATACCAAGTCCTCCTCTGCAGCTGAATACTGGAAAATGTAATTTTTAACCAGTTTCTAAAAGCATCCTGTGAATATCAAAAATAAAAGTTACAGAGCTACAGAATGGCCAGCCTTTTACATTTTACTCTTCCGTACGTACATAAGCAGCCATAAGTACACTGGGAACATCACTGAACTCACCAAATATTTAGATTGAGCTTTTCAAGTCAGGTAATAAACACTGCACAGAATCAGGCCATCGCATGCAAGAGGAGGAGGACAGACAGAGCATGGGAAACACCCATAGAATTACATGGTTACTCAATATAGATATAAAAATTATCCTTCTGATTCAGATGTGTGATCATCTTTTCATTGCTGGTCCTCTGAAGTGCAAACACACATAAAATCATGAGGAGATATTTTTATCAGTTATCTGAATTATTTGGTACCATCATGATACCTGAATTATAAGGGAAGCTGCTACTAAGAGCCATTTTATCACATAAAAGCAGTATTCTGAAGTAGCTATAATCCAAATTATGACCCACCAATATAAAAAAGTAGGAATTTTATCCAGGAATCATTATTTGACAAGTATCTTTAAACACAAAAATGAAATTTATTTGTGTATGTGTGCGTGTATACACGCGTATATGGTTCTCCTTCAAATAAAGATTTGAAAGACCAGCAAGTAATCCAACTGCTATACAGTGGGAGCTAATCTAGGAAGATATTGCCATATAAAAAAGTCTTTCTTCAAAGTAGCACAGACAGAAGCAGGCAGCATCCACATTAACCACCCGATGTTTAGCACACCGGTTCTCACCTGGAAGACCCACACCAGCTTTCCAGGCACCGGAGGAACTCCAGCCCTGCTTTTGTAGGCAGTTGTTGACACATCAGTTTGAGCCACTTGACTCTGCAAGCTGGCACACGGCTTTCCAAGGCAGCTTCCACGTAAGGCTGCTTGTGCCTTCGGCTGAAAGGGAAGGTAGAAAGCCAAAAAGAGCCTGTTGCTCACTGCTGATGATTCTGCCGAAATCACTTGCGCACAAAGCTCTGACCAGTGCTGACAAAACACTACCAGCTGGGAGAAATTTAGCGCTGTAGCCAGTTCTCAGCTACCTCCACTGTTTCACTAACGTAACCTACAGCACGGTATTGAACTGATCTAGCCGTACCAAAAGCCAGTGGAGGCATCACTTTAACTGAACTCCACCGCTTCATTCAGAAAGGTACATTAGGTACCTCAAACTTACATTTCATAATGGTTTCATGACACAGCCACTGCTTTTTTCTGAGGGCTTTTTTCTTCTTCTTTTTTGCCAGGGAGAAGGTGGCAATGTTGGTTTTGTCTGGAAGTAGGAGGCTGTTGAATCCAGTGGTTGTCCAACGTTCTGTGTCGCCGTCAGGCTACAGTCAGGCCACATCTTATTTTCCATTGACTTCAACCTTGCACATCTGGCTTCAAAACTGCCCAGTTTCAAAAGGACCAACAGAGCCATGTGCCTCCTACATCTAGTGTGACCTGGCAGGGAAAGACATTCTGGGAATTAGGATCTCTGATCTGTGAATTTGAGAGGGAAGAATCTAGATGCATTGCTTCTGATACACCATGGTTTCATTTGTGCACAAAAATGATTCACACAGCTACCCAGAACACATCTCCAGGGTCTGGATCTTGAGTAGGTTCTAGCTTTGAGCTCCAGAGCAGAAGGAGCTGCGACCCTCATGTCATGTTACCCCTTTCAGGGTGTCTACGTACACTGATTCCGTAAGAAACTGGTGTGCTGGAATCTACCTGCTGGATCATGCTCCTCAGGCCAGGTGCCTAGAGTTAGGGGCTGCAAAAGCTCCATTTCTACCAAAAGCCATCTTTCTGGACATAATCCAGCTACAAATCTAAGCCAAACAAGTTTATTCCTCCTTTTTAAGCTCAAACAGAAGTTCCCCAGTTTCATTTGTTTCAATGAACCATGCATATCTGTGCACATACAAAACAGAAGATGAAAAGAAACTGTAAATGCTATGTTATTTGTCTTGATTCATTGGCCACTTCTATTTTAATATTGTTCACCTCTTTGTGGGAAGATGGTATGTATCTCACTGGCGTTTTCAGCTGAGGGGACCCCGCACAGATGTTTAGTAGCACCAGCACCACTGCGAACATAACGTACTGAAGAAGCAAACACGGGAACACAGATTTCCTTTCTGCAAGTAGTGATGCAAGGTCTTCATATATTCACTTACTGCAGACTCCTCAGGCTGATTTGAGACACGGAGAATTTGAGGGAGACATATTATTTGGTTTACACACAGAGCGAAGAATACCTCTGATGTAGCACAAAGAGCTCGCAGCTCCCTAGACTATCTGGAAATGCAGTCATCACATCTATTTTTCAGGGTGCAGAATGCAGCCATCGCATCGCAGTTGTTACCCCAGCCTCCTTTACTAGCCAAACGGGCACTTTCAGGCTATGAGTCATTTCATCTTAGCATAAAGGTAAAAAAAAAAACGGTTCTTCAAGCGTGTGATTCATCTGTCCTGTTTCTCTCCATTCCCCGCACAGAGAGCCTTGGGTGACTAACTCAGATGTAGACGTCTACATTTTGCCATATGAATCCCACTCACAGTCTGTAATTTCCCCAGCATATCATGCAAAAGCATGAGATTTCAAAACTGAAGAAGGGAGGTAACAGAGACAATTTCCCTATCCTCCCCCTACCTGTGCCAAGTTAATTATATATGTTGCTTTTATATTGTGTGTGGTCGCTACAGAGATCTGACAACATACCTTGAGTTGTAAGACTATCAAAATATTTTCTGAGTACTACTTTTTTCTATACTCAAGTTGAAAGTTATTACAAAGCCAAGAAAAAGCTCACAATGAATATCACACTTTCAGAGAAGGAAGGAGTTAGATGAAACGATAATTCAATTGACTAGATGAAAATTGGTTCAAGGGAAAGAAATCATCATGTCCCAAGGTCTGGGCATCTCAGAGGACAAGCTAGATTCAGGCAACCTGAAAAGAAAAAGGGGGTTGATTTGTATTCTCACAAACAACCAGAGCTAATCAAATTTTCCTAAATTGATTAATAAAAACAAATGAAGAAGCAGGGGTCCCTGTAACTGCTCTGAATATTAATTTGAAAACTGTAGTGTCCAGATGACCCTCAGGATTGGTAAGGCTGAATTTTCAGTAGTTCTTGAAAGCATTGGGTGGGATTTTTAATCTTCCCTGGAGGCGGCAGCAAAGGGGTCAGAAAAAGAGGAACGACTCTTTCCTTTACCTAGAGAGACCCAGAGATGGGAGGAAGAAATAGCATGAGGTGATGTGTGAGGAAAAGAAGGAGCACAAAGAAGTCCAGTGGAAGTTGGGAATCATCAGATTTTTTATTTACAGTGGGGAAAAGAAATTTATAATCCTGCTACCCAGAACATGGTCACTCTGGAAGTAGAGGCAGGGCCACTCAAGCAGCTTCAGCTACGAGAAATTAAATTTCACTCCTTCTCCCCATTTGCCTCTTCCGACTTTGATGCTTTTCTCTTGTGACTTCCACTTTTCTGAACAAAAGCACAACTACTTGCTTTTCTGAAATATGTACTGTATTGCTCAGTCTAGTGTACAAAGTCAACCCAGTTGACGGACACTGAACATACTACTTTCACAGGGGAAGAAAATCCAAATAAAGCAGTGCTACACACAGAAATCTTTGAAGTACTTGAAAGCAAAGACAAATCTCAGGATCCCAAGCAATGGGATGTCTTCCTAATAACCTGCAAGCTTCTGTTTGAGGAAAGGTATCAGATGAAAGGAGAGATGCCTGTTAATGAGTATTTTCAATGTTTCCCTGAGAAGAGGCAGACAATGAAATTACAGTTTATGACTTTGGGAAAACTGTTGTCACAAAGAGTTAATGATATTACCACACTGTATTAGATATTAGTACAGTACCTACAAATATACTTTACAGAAGTACTGGACCACCACTACAGTCCACTTACACAAATCCTGTCTGGAATCTCCAGAAGATAATACACCTCCGCTTTTCTTTCAAGACATTGATTTGAGCTGCTTTAGATTTTCTTTAAGTTTTGTCATTAATCTTGCAAGAATTTCCAGAGACATTTCCATGTTAACATACTTGTCTTTTAAAAGTGAAGCACGAGGAAATTTCCATCTTTAGAGGATTTTCTTTCTTCACAACCAAGAGCAACGTATTCCTTCTACTAAAATACTTTGCAGACTCATTTTCTTCCAGTACGCATCTAATGCATTTAGGTCCCAAACCTGTAATGAGCACAGATGCAGGGGTCTGCCCACACACAGCAGGAAAAGGGCCATAATTCTGACTCATCTGGTAATTTATGCTTCTATACTGGTGTTACAATAATGTTAATATTGCATGAAAATATTTCTATAACACTTACAATATTTGTCAAAAAATAGTATTCAGAGATTGTCAAATTGCCACCATGATTCTTACATGATCAGAACCTCTCATCCTCCAGTAGGCTGCACTGGTGAGGGCACTTCAGAACTCAGCAGATGAGCTTCGGTATTTCCACTGTTCACAGTGACCTGAGCCACCGAGAGAGCTTGGGGGGGCAAGGAGAGAATATGCTGGCAAATGAAAATATCCAACTCAGTTGTTGTGAAAGCCTCCAAATTCTGTGGTGTAAAACATCTCGCCTGCTGCCAACCATATACTTACCAGCAGATCTTTATTAAGGGCTAACACTGCTGTCTCTCGTTAAAGCGTATGTTCATCTCATGTTCCTGTCTCTAACAAACGAAAAAGAAGATAACCAAGACTCTCAGAAAGCGTAAAACAAATTTATATTTACACTGGCTTATGTGTAGTAATCACTGTACAGGACAGGTCTAATGTAGATGCAGGATACGTCACATGTACAATAAACATATGGGAGTTTTATACTTTTATATATATACACTTCATCTCAGCAAGGGCAGATTCAAAATTTGAGACCAGAATTGAAACTTTTGGATGGTATTCCTAAAATCTCATTTAATCAATGAATTTGGTTAAAGAAAAAAATGCCCCCCCTTTTTTTTTCTTTTTAAAAATTGTCGCATACATCCTTGATGAAATATAAAACATAGATAGATTTACAATTTTTACTTGGATGCACACAGCCAATTTTATGCATGTTTTGCCACAGTTTGATTTCCTTTCGTTCAGAAAAAGCTATTTTACCCTTCCATGCTTGTATTTCAAGTTTCTTTATTCTTTTGTCATTAATTATACTGGGGTTACATTACAGAAATGTAGCTCCTAAACTTTCAGTAAGCAGTGATGGAATTTGGTAGGATGCATTTTGTTTTCTTCAATACCAAGAAGACATGAAAAGAAGATTCTCAGATTTAAAAAAAACCCACAGGATGGTTTGAAGTAAAACTGTTGCTCTGAATGACTGAGATGAGTTTTTTAAAAGAAACTCTAACATACTCAAATGACTATATAAAAAGTTTAAACAGATGTAAGTATGAAAGACGTGATTGTGTGTGTGAATGCGTGCACGTGGCAAAGTGGGAAGTTGTGTACTTATGTACATATGTATGCTACTGCATAAAACAAGCTTAAGTTTGGGAACAGAGTAACTTACAGAGATGCAATTCCTAAGTTCTTGAGAACTCTTCTTGAAAAGGTCAAATCTTCAACTCTTTGAGATCCTTTCCAAGTTTTGCTATTATGGATTAATGCCACTCAAGCCCTCATCCAAACAAAAACATTCTGGTGCTTCTTGTATTTCTTATTAAATGACTAAAAATCTGCTCTGATTCATTCCTTCCTGCCTGAATTAAAAAAAAAACCCACTACACCACTTCCTATCTCTACCTGACTTGTGGCCTTTGGATGTGTGAACATAAGCATTGTGATTACACTTCCAGGGTCCGTATTCCTGCGGAGCTGTGGTGCAAGGAGGGATGGGGGGAGAAAGGTACCTACAGGCTCATCATTCTTAAGCTAGAGGATGAGAAGTGGCGACTGGAGTTGATTAGTTCTTCAATCACTCAAAGTCATTACTGCATTAAATTAAGATTGCTTGAAGGCACATGGAGCAATTTACCTTGCACAAAATAAAGGAATTAACAAAATTGCAAGTGAAGAAACCATTCCCTGATCCCTAGTTGCAATACTTCACACTTCCTTAGCACCTTTCATCCAAGGATCTCAAAGCATTCGGGGGCCAAAATCTTCTAAAGATGAGTCCCAACTTTGCCCACTCAGAGGTTACCACTTGCACAGATTTGTGTCTACCTCACACTGAAGGTATCTGCGATGCCTTTTGAGGTCCATTCACGACCTTTTGAGCTGCATTCACAACAAAAGTCTGAAAGTCTGAAAAGAGCAGACCTGCAGGCACAGGTTCATGCACAGCTGGAAGGCACACCTGGAGGCACACTGGACCCAAAGCGTGCAAGCAGGGCATTCAGGTCACCACGTCTGCTGGTATGCTTGCATAGGTCTTGCGGCACTGGACAGGAAAAGCACTTGAGAGCACATTCTCTGCAGATGGCTGAGTTTGAGACCACTCTTTTGGAAAGGGCAGATACACCCACCCATTATGCTTCTTTCATCCACAAACACACACCTTTGGATTATTCTATCGCTTCTCATTTCCTGCAAAGAAGTTTGTCCTTTCCCTTTCACAGAATACAGTAAGAAGATCTAGTTTAAAATTAAGAAAATAAATAAATAAGAAAGACAAAGCACATTTGCTAGGATGGTATGCCCACTAGGGAATCCAAACAGCAGTCTCCACCACTATGTGACACATTACGGAGCTGCAGAAATGTAAAGGGATTGTAAAAGCCATGGTCCCATGAAGAGAAGCATTCCTCCAAGGAGCGAAGGCAGGGAACTGCGGGCAGAGGATTCAATTTTGCACACATTTACCTACTGATGTTTCATTTCCACCACACAGCTCCCTTGCTAAGAGGTGAAATCCTCAGGGCACGGCACTGCAGAAGACTCGGGGTGGTGGCTGAGGACAAATCTCTGTAGATCTGACTGTCCACACCATGTCTGTAGGGTTGATTGCAATGTCTGAAGCAGCCCAGAACTGCACAGATACAGAATTTATTAATTCTCTTCTCTTGTATATGCAAACTCTCTTCTGTGCATCACAGAATCTCATCCAATGCCCTAATTTCACACACATTTCTGAACTGGTTTATAACAAATACACTGGTGTATACACATGCAAATACCCGTACATATACACATTATATAAAACACATTTAAACATAATTGCCAGTAAGGAGTGGTCAAGACCTTCACGTGTGATGTGATATATCTTGCCTCAAAAACCTTTTTTTAGATTCAAATTCGCATTCTTCATGAAAGAGTCTTAACTGTCAGGATCCAGAGTATTTGGATATATTCTCTCCCACAGCTGATGCAGCTGATATAAAAATACTGAACTACTTACTAACTCAGTGTATTTGAAATTACCAAATTGCCTTCACAGCTCACTAGTTAAGACATATGCTTAGGAACCTCACTGGGTAGGATCCGCTTCCTAATCCAATGAATATTTTTAAATACGCAGAATGATTTTGGGGTTTTGTTCTTTGGCTTTTGCTGTGGGTTTGTTTTTTTTTTTCTCCAGAGGGGAAAATGAGGGAGAATTTTCTGATTAAGCACAATTTTAAAAGATACCATTTTTGGTCACTGTATAACCCAATATTTGTTTTTTACTTTGGGGCTACATCTCCAAAAATAGTAATCAGCACACACACAGCAGTACTGACCAGAGAGTGTGTCTTACTCCTTTTAGTCTACATGGACTACATAACACAGTAGGGCAAACGTTCAGAAGCATTCAGCTTTCTTTCAGGCACCAACACAAATTTCCTGATTTCACAAGGATCTGGCCTACTGGATGACACTAAGTTCTTGAAAAAATGAAGTCAAGAAAAGGATAGCCATACCTATGCGTTTGCAAAGCACCGCAGTCTTTATGCTTTTTAGCTCTCACCTGCAATTTAGCACAATGATAGCTGCATCAAAGCTAAAGCAAATGGTTAGATACCGTATTACCATACCAGTAGCAGCAGAGGCATTCAGTACATTCAACATTCCAAATCTTTCAGAAACACTGCATCTGCACTGAAGTCAATGGGAATAGTGCCTATTGATTTCAGTGGGGCAAGGATTTCACCAGGAGTCTCTATAGAGAGTATCACACTAAACACACCACACTCTTCATATTTGTCTTGATATATTACAAGGTAAACTTCCACCATTTATTCAAGATTAGATTTTTCAGAGAAAGGAAATACAGTTAATAAATGAAATCCAACCGAACGTCCTTTAAAACAAGCCTAAACAAATATCACCTCTTATTAATGTGCTATGTTTCTTTCCTTCCAAAAGACCATGTTCCATGAGCTCTTGAGTAATTTTGGTGTCCACCAATTTTCATTAAAGTGGAAGACTCAAGGATCTCCATATATGTTGCTAAGCACATCAGAAGGATAAGCTTAACCCTTCAGCTCTGTCTGCAATCCATTCCTACATCACCGCAAACTTAGCTGCAGTACGATGATATTCTAACTTAAGATAAAACTCAATGAAACATCTTGATTTGAAAATAACTGACATCTAATTGTAGGTATTTTTAGTCATTTGTGAATTCCCAAAGTTATACTAATACAGTTGACCACTCATAATGTTTGAGTGGATTTCTTTGGAAAGTTTTAGTGAAAACTCTTCTCTTGCTTGGTTGAATACATAGTGCATAAGAACTAATCACTTCTTAGCAGCTACTGATGGGGGTGATATGTCGTTATATGTACACCAGAGCATACAGGTATTGCGGAGATGGCTTAAATCATCACTATTTACATTATCTTCACTTGTGAAGAGAACATAGAGAGCTAGGTCCTGATGAACCAAATCGTAAACAAATGATCCTACAGAAAACTTACTTGCCTAAATGATTCCAATGCCTCACTTGTACGCAGGGAACGTGGGGACATCACTGCTTCCATCTTGTAAGCAAGGCACTCATCAACACCACCACCAGAGACAGTTCCCTCCTCAAAATTTGCTGCCTCAAATTCCTTCTTCATGCAATACCTTTGCAGTGGCTACTCCCTAATTCTTGCAGCTTATTATAAATAAGCCTGCATTCCCTACTGTTATATTGACTTACTAGCTATGGAGAAGCAGCACACCCTATGCTGACAAGTTTCACCCTAGGTTCCCCTTCCGCCTTAACGTAAGACACAGTCTTCAGTTTAAATAACAAAAAGTAAAAAATAAAAAAGCAAGGATTTAGTTGAGAAGATCAAAAACTACACACTTCAAAACAGATTTTGTTTTCTCCATAACGTCTAACTACCTTGAATATAACTATGCAGGTGTTTGCCTAGGTGTTTAGCCCTCCCTAGAACTCCAACATGTATCCTGGCTGCTAAACCAATAGCACAGGAGTTCACAGCAACATGTCATTAAGCGTCTTCAGCGCAATCGGCGTTTTGAAAGACACAACTCTCTTTATCCTAACTATATTCCTTGGGAGGTAGGTCTGGGAAGTGAATGCAGTCACTTCCGATGACCCAGTCTGGGACCGTCTACCTTAGAGACTTCAAGCATCTTTCCTTCCCAGGTCATGTCTAATCGATCACTGCATGTAAGGTCTACATAAATACACAAGATTATTTCTAGAACTGTGTATTGGGGCACTCTTCATCTACTTCCCCCCACAATGTCTGTCAAACAGACATTGTTGGGACTAATTCCACTAAACTATTAAAAAATACATTATTTACAGGCATACTGTGTTCATTTTGTGTAAAATTCAGGATTGAAAAAAGCAGTCCAACTTAAAAGTTATAAGAGCAGATTTTAAAAAGCTCAGACCACCCTAGAGAATGGGAATATTCAGCTATATCCAACCTCTCCTTTATAGCAAGGAATATAAAGTGATTGAGAGAAACTGCAGCCATTGAGCCTTAACTGTCAATTCCCCAGGAGTGAAAAAGTTCATGAGTCTGTTACCAGCCATAGGTTACTCTAACATACGTTCCCAAGGAAAAAAAGGCATTTTGGGTCCTGTTCTGAGCACGGCTTGGCTAAACATAAGGATCTGATCTAAACAAATCTGACATGTTACCCTGGCATGGCTTTTCAAAACTATTTCTAAGTTTTTTTGGTTTTTATCTTCATTAAAGATTGGCCTACAAATTCCACATTTGTTTCACTAGAAAGGGTCTATTTTGGGGAATACAAAGACACAGCTGTTTCATTTGCACGCAGTTAAAACAGAAGGATGCATGCTATTAAAATGCGTACAGTGTTACATGAGCAGCTACTTGCCTCGGCCAAAGGTGGGGTGTGAATGGGGTAAGGATGGGAGTCTCACGAACAACAGTTTTCTTGGTCTCTAACGGACTGTTCCTCAGAGGAGCTGGGACTACATGAACAAAAGCAGAAATTGTCAGGACCTGAGGTGTGCTGAGGTCTTGGAGAAGAGAGGACATCAAGTTGGAAGTGAAGAGAAGTGAATGGGGAAGAAGGAGAGCACAGAGCGGAAGATGAGGTCAGAGGACAGACGGGAAGCAGGAACGCGGCATGGCTTATATCTGTGCCAGAAACCACTAAGAATACGATGCTGCTAGCTATAAAATCATACATATGTATATTTTATATATGATACATTATATATACGCACACATACACTCAGAAAAAAGTTTTGTAAGACAGTTAAACAATACATAGATAAAGTTTTCCCCATCCCTCTGTTCCCTCAGCCGTATGTTACCAAGATATATTACTGAAGCAAACTTCCACCTCAAATATGTTCACCTGAAACCAGCAGCAGCAAGTGCCCTCCTTGCTGTGCCTTCTGGACTTAAAGAAACCTGACGCTCCTACGCATATTTGGCATGCCTGCCTACAGGACAATTTGGTGCTGAATTAGAAAGCAGGGGGAATTTCTGAACAAGCAGCACACTAAAATATAGAGGAAATTGTGAAGGACTTTCAGAAGACTCCATCTAGCACTTCTTCAAATGCTGTATTTTTATATAAATCTTCAACTTAAAATAGCCCAATGTAAGGAAAAAAAAAAATTCTGGACAGGAGCTATTAAAAGGCCCAAACTGTTCCCATTCCCATTCCTCATCCCCTCATTACCACATCAACCAGTCTTATCTCTGCCTCTTACGCTTGTAAAAATGTATGCAAACAGTAGTGGAAAAAGTGACTAGGAGATTACAAAATCCAATTTTCCTGCTCCTAGTACAAATTTCCAATATGCAAAAACACCCACCTATGCTATCTTACTTATTGCAGGAAACCCCACGTGTTAGCTGCTACAAAACGTATTTAAAAAGACAAACTTGCACCTCTAAACACACTTACACAAACATACACCACCATATACCATATACCATTTCAAGACTAAGATATCAATAATTACAATCATATGGTTCTGCTCTATCACCACACTGTGATTTAAAATAAATAAATAAAGTGAAATGAATTTCTAGTATTATCTAATGTTTCGGATATTATATTTCTACTGAAATCTCTGCACTTACTAAGCCATCAACACATCAACGTATACCGAATGCTTCATTTTCACTGCAGAATAAAACAAGAGGGAAAAGAAAAGTGTGAGTGGCATAAATCGACACTGGAGGCAATGAGAACTCACTGGGTCCTGTGAAAGTCCATTCCCAGAGTCACAAACTGGTATCTTTCTCACAGCTGAAATATTTCACCTAAGAAACGCTTCTATTACTCTTTCATGCATTTTTCTCTTCTTCTGGGCAATAATTTCTCTGGGCATTGCCAAATAACCCCTTCCAAAAGATGACACAGTTCCAGGGCTCATTACAGGAGCTCTGAGCTCAGGTTTTTTAACCTTTGAAATGAGACAGTCACAAGCTGCCATTATTGTCAAAATACCATCAGTATAAATATATATATATACACACACACACACATTCTCAGCAGGGTGCAACTTCATTTATATACACACACACACACATTCTCAGCAGAGTGCAACTTCATGCTTCATGTAAGTTTGTTAATCAGCAGCATGCCCTTCCCCCCTCAGGTTAAACAGGAAAATAAATGAAGAAAATCCCTTGGTATGTGCAGACCATGCACGTGGTATATTAAGATTATCACTGGCTAAGAGGAAAGAATTGTTAAACTACTGAAAGCATATTACTCATTTGGACCTGTGGCCCCTTAAAACAGCCACTGATTTTCCAGTAGCATCCTGTACTTCAGGGCACAGAAGAGTGGCACTGCTGCACTTGGAAAGAAAATTCTATTTTGGAGTTTGTACTTCATTATATGCTAAACCAAGGTTTACGGTGTCTAATTAAGGGCCAAATAAGGTCTAGAAAGCAGTGAAACTTTTCATTCTAATATAATTTGAATTCTACATTACCAAGAATATAATTTAAATACAGCTTTACATTAAGTAGCAAGGCCCACAGAAAAAGAACGTTAAAAAAATCAGAAGATCCCTTTGAAGAACTATTTTAGTTTTCCTTTATAAGCAGACAAAAAAGATTTTCATATTAAATGCCTCATGAAGAAGTATGGCCTTGGTTTCAAGCTTTTAATGAACTAAAACAATAGAGAAAATTAACAGATGTACATAGGATTTTTTAAATCTCTTGTGTTAAAGTTGGAGCTGCATTTATTCTTAGTGTTATCTGCAGATCCTATTCTGGATAAAAAAAAGAGATTAAAATCAACTCTTTTCTGTATATTAATTATATTTGTTTATATAAAAGTCTGACGAAAAGGGTTTGTAATAACTCCCTTCAACATTTTTCTCAATATTTTAAAAATTAAATTATATCCAAAAAAATGTAAAAACATGTGCTTAGAGAGAGAATTTTGGAAGGGAGAATGGAATAAAGGACTCCTGTATCAGAAGAACTATACTATGTATTGCTAGCATGGGCTGCTATGTGTTAGCAAACTCTATTTCAATATTATTTGCATATGTGCTTTAAGGTCCTCAATACATTTTCCTAGCTGCAGGGTTTTTTTATCTTTTTTTCACTGAGGTTAGCAGTACAGCCATTTATTAGAGAACGGCCACCTTGACCAGCATGGAGAACAGCTTTTCTGACGTGGTTTTTCTGAAGGCAGAACCCCCAAAGGCAAATTCATGATCATTCAACCAGCACAAGAGGGATTTCCATTCAAAAAATCAGCAGGTATTTCCACTTTTTCTTAACAATTGGGACTTGAGTGACATTATAAATACGACTTAGTGGAAAATAAAACATTGTGGCATACAGTACTAAGCTTGCATAGTTATTTAAGAAACAAAAACTTACCTTTAGAGCAACACAGAGTCTGAGCCTGCCTTGTTTAAACAATGCAAAGATGGCCAAAGAGCAATACATGGGTTAACGGCTCTGATATTAGGTCATTGTTTGCCTCCATCGTTTGTAATAAAATAAGACCGATGATGTTTGAACATCCTATTCACTCCCATCTTCTCATGGAGTGCATTTTTATGCAAATAAGAGTTTTGTAAAACACGCTCCCTGTTCATGCAGTGAACAATGTTCCCTGTCATCGAACACCAAAGCATGAAATTTCAACACACGAAGAAATGCTGGTCGTTAAGTGTTTCAAATCCGTATGCAGCCACGAATAACTTCACAACGTGCAGGGAGTGCACACATCAAATCCACGCAACTGGATCTGTGCCTCTTTATCAAAACAGCATTTGGATACGCCACCAAGCTGCATGGCCAACTTTGGACAGACAAAGCAAGCGGAGCGATTCAAGGGTATTCTCAGCAATACATTTTGGTAAACGACAAAGTTGTGCCTATGTAGAAGATGCATTACCTAACTGAGTTAACTACATGAAATGTCCAAGTTTAAAAGCAGCAAACACGAACCTTTCTCATGAGCACAGGGTTGAACTTGCTGTCAAACTACCACTGTAAAAGAGTAATTCCTTGTACTGTGTATCTGTATCCTATATAATAGATTTATATCTTCCTCTGCCAAAATTATTTGTATTCATATCTGATTCTTAGGAAATTATCACCTTGAACAAAGGATGAGGCTTTGTTACCCAGGAGGCAGCAGTCCTTATAGAAGAACCCCAAACACAGTTCCAATTTTGGTACAGAGAGTGAAGTCAGACCCAACTGCAGACATCAACAAAGCCAGATCCTGTCCCAAACTGGCAGCATAACGCTGCTTATTTGGATTTATTATTATTGCTTTGCCTTGCGGCACTGCGCCCTGAGACCTCCGCTGAGACCACGGATTCTCGGGAGCAAAGCCTGGAAACTATCCAAACACATAGGAAAGGAGTGTCACCAAGATGAGAAACTATCTGAAGAAAGAAGATGGACAACTGAAGGGAAGAGAAAAGCATTATCTCAATTTAACAAATGCAGACCTTGAGGCAGACTCCAACTCCTCCACAGTGGCAGCACACAAAGGTTAATTGTATCTCAAGTCTCTGTCCAATAACTTAACATCCAGACTGATTCTTTCTTAAAGTGAAATCAAGAAGTATGAATCTCAGAGTAGCACTAGCAGAACAATGACAAATTTTCTGGATGACAATGACTGATAATTGCTCCTGACACTTGTTACAGGCTACCAGAAGTCTTCCAGCTACACTTATACTCAGCATCGCGGCAGCGCAGTGCACCTTTGAAAAAAATCAGATACTCTGATTGTGATTTCTGGCAAACAAGCAGCTGAATTAGCAAATTTCCATCACAGTTAGCACTTCTGGCAAATCCCTACCCTCAAAGTTCAACCAAAAGCACCGAAGACTTGGGAAATGAATCATTAAATCGTCTTAAAGCGACCCCTCCAGAACTGCTGGATCCCAGCACATGCTCTGGGTATTGCTTATCAGTTGTGGTTAGACAACTCAATATCAAGGGCTGGTACCTTCTAGGTATTTCACATTAATTTAAAAGAAGGGGAAAAAAAATATGTTTTCGGAAGAACAGTATCATTAATCACCCTGCTCTTGCGATGGATGACCACTAAGATACGTGGGTGTGTATCACAGCATCACTCTCATACCCTGACTTCTTGAAACTCCAAATTTCAAAATTAGCAGACACACGTTGGTACAGAACCAAGATATCACTGATAAACCAAATAGCTGATGTCAAAATTTTGCTTCTATCAGAGTGCTTATTCTGTAATTTTGGGGAAGAAATACAAAACTGTCAGTCCCAAGCTACAACATATCTCAGGTATGAAATACCCATCTCTTTCCTTAGTACAACCCCCAGGATATCCTAGCTCCCTCAAACTTCTTCCCCAGCAGATCTACTTACTTGTGTCTCTCTCTCCCCCCCACCTTTTTTTTTTTTTTTTTTTTTTTGGCTAATGAATATCACACATTCAAGAGGTGGGGGGTTTTTTGGGGGTGGGCAGGCTGCTGCCTCTTCGTATGTACACTTGTGGTCAGCATCAGTCTGTGAACAATAACATTTGCTTGTGTAGCTATTAAGGCATGAATACATGTATTGCAGTTTCAGATTTCATTGTGCATTCCTGATCAAGCACGCTGGGGCAGACAAAAGTTCCATATTAAAGCCCACATCCTTCTATCCTTAAGGCCATCCAAAACAGCCAAAACTTAAGTTTAGTGCAAGATTGTCTGCTGCAGTCACCCCTCCCAAATGTAGCACTGATACACTTCTTTGCCTCTTTTATATCCATCTGCTGGCTGCCAAGAAACAAGATGACTCTACTGCTTATCTGTTTCTCATCACAGTTTGGAAAACTCGTTACTTTCTCCAACATCTAGAAAAGAAAGAGCTCGACCAGCCCAGGAGAGTCAAGGTTTAGTTCTGTGTTAACCACAGTATTATATTGTGTGACAATCTTTAATTATGAAAATAAGGTTCATACTGTAGCCAAATGGGATCTTCTACATTGAGAAAAAAGGGTTTTTTCCCTTTCTAGCTGTTTCACAGGATGTAGAATCAGACGGTGCAGGATCAAGGTAGAGACTTCTGTGTCACCTCTGTAGGATTTAGATGCTGTTTCCTCTCTCTACCCTCCTTCTCCATTGTGGCACTGGGGAAAATGCAGAGAGGAACAGCCAAATATTCCAGGTGGTGGGATCAGCGCTCGAAGCGGCCAAGCAGGCCCTGAGGACAGGGAGTAAAATAAGACTGCCTACCACCATGTTTGCTCATCCCAAATGACACTATGCAGCCTATGAGATTATGCACCTCTGTGGCTTATCTGAAGTACCGGAGCAAACGTTTCTAATCCTGTCTCCCATACTACTATATATAATATGCATATGCACAGCCGCACACGCACCCCTACCAGGGAGATCTCCACACGCTGCCTGGGGACTGAAGCGTTATCCCTACCCACCAGAGTGTGGTACTGGGGAAAAACTACAGAAAAGTACCAGGAAAATTTCCCAGCCAAGAGCAGCTGCTGATTCAGCAAAGCAGGGACCTTTACACATTCAGCGCACTTTCTATGGTTTTCATTAAGGTCTCTGCTGTACAGTCATCTCTTTGCCCCAGTTGTTCTCCTTTCTTCTCGCCTGCTCAGTCTTTTAGCTGTACTTGCACCCTCGCCTCAATCTTCAACATCCTTTACTCCTTTTTCTTTCCATTCAGCTGATTCCTTTTAGCTCCATTCTTCACCCACCCAAAAAGCAGAGATGCCACTTTTAATTAAAAACAAAAACACACAAACACGCACCATTCCCTCAGGCACTGAGCCTGCACAGATTAATATGTACATGCACAGAACTTCCAATATGTCAGGCTGGAGATGATAAGGCTGGACAGACGCAGGGGACATGGCACCCTGCCTATAAACCTTGAGACTAACACAACATTTAGTGCTGCCTTACAGCTGATCTACTTGTGCTCTTTACACCTCTTTTGCTTATGCTGTTAGGAACGTAAACTCCTGGTGCAGGGCCTTTCCACAACCCTCTATCATACAGCTCCTGTGACAGCTTCCTAACCAGAGGAAGCACTCTTCTTCTAAGTAACAAGATTAAAGCAAACTCCAAATATTCAAAACCACAAAGGCCCCAAAATTCTGAGACTGAGTTAACACGGCAAATTGTTATGAAAAATAATAATGTGGATTACTACTATCAGGTTTAGGTACTCTAAGATGTGGCTGGGCTGGGTTTTCAAGTCCTCTGCTACAAACAAGGAGACCTAACCACCCTCTTGTTAGACCTAACCAGATCTCTTACATGGATCTACCTTTCAATGAGAAGGTTAGGGGCAGCCAAAGAGTAGTTAGGTAATACTATAAAATGCTGATTTTCTGGGAACGTTGATTTCAAATGCACCAAGGTGTCCAGTTCCTTCTTCAGTCAAGGTACCCTGTGTTTCCGGATGCTCTCGCTGCACCATCCGAGCCACAACCATCGCCGAGATCCGGGCAGGCATCTCTGCCAAGCCCCAAGTGTCTGAACTAATGACTCAGACCCCTCTCTTCACAGTCATGAGGCTGGCTCACACTCTGAGCATTTCTGAACCTTTGTATTTTCTACTTGCCTTCTAATTTATTTATTTTCACACTGAAAATAAATGTTCACCTCCTCCTGATTTGTGTGCTTAACCATCTCCAGTTCAAACCCAAAGTGAAACAGACACATAAATACGCAAGTCTCAGGTCTGCTACCAAAGGATCCATCACTTTTCATTACCAATTCTCGGTGTGCAGAAGTGCTATTTTACACTTGTTCTGTACTAGACGAATAGGCAGCTGCATCACTCACAGCCTACTCCCAGGCTCCCATCCCAGCTAATTCCAGCCTTCCCCTCACATCTCCCTCCTGTCATATATTCCTCCTCTGTCTGATCCCCACAGACCCGCCTATATGCCCCCGGAGTCCAACTTTTTGTGCCTTAAGGGACGCGTTTTTCTTACAGTTTCCCACTCACTTGCCGTGTACTTTCCCCTTTCCTGCTGTCCCTCACAAGGCCGTAGCCTGCACTCTCATCTTCTCTCCTCATTTTTCCTCTCCCACGGCAACTAAGCAACCATAGTTTTTCTAGTGAATGGCCTTGCCAGCACAATGCAAAATGCCTACTCTTTTGCAGTCTTTTCTCATTAATCTGTGGTTACCTTGTGAGGATGTTTAAAACACCTTAGCTAGCACAAGAGTCAGGATGAACACAATAAAATAAAATAAGGATTTTATCAAACAAAGTATCTCAGTTTCACTGATGACAGTTTCATGATAGTTCACATACAAAAGATACTGCTTCTCCTGAGGAGGGAAACATGCTCTTACCTCAAGGGCCATAATATCATTTGAGAAATGAGAGATCCCCGAAGGAAAGATAGCGATCTCCAAAATCCCGCAGGACGAATCTGGAGAAAGTGGCAGGCTGTAGCACAAGTCTGAAAACACAATCAGACCTGTTGACTGAGCTGAAGCTTTTGCCATTGCTTCTGTGTCCAGCAATGAAACCCAGACGGTCCGGGGACCGCTTCCAGCTGAGGAAATACCCACCCATGATGGGGGGACCCAAGGGAGGTCCATGCCAGTCAGCTACAGAAACTACCGCCTGCTCCCGAGCCCGCTCCTGCCCTGCTGCCCACTGCTGCAAAACCTGGTTTAAAATAGCAACCAGCTTCCCACCCTTTCCTCCCCCTTCCTTGAAGACAAGGAGGGGTACCACCGGACATCTAAACCTGTCTTTAGACAACGAAATCCCCCCCCGGGAGACACACGCACGGCTTCTGTGCTGTCACCACACCTCCGGGGACGGCGCAGACATACCCTCAGCCACAACTGGACAGTGCTTCCTATCTCTGAACGCCGACCACAGTTCGTCCTCTTAGCAACACTTTATGAACTGAGCATGACATTTGCACTGAACAACACTGCAATTTCCTTACAGTTTTGCAGGAAGCTCACCTTAAACAGAAATGCAATTTAGTATTTATAGAATGGCTCTTTAACTCAACTTGATTTGTCTGGGATTTTATTTTATCAAGAGCATGATTATAATGCCTGGAATGAGGAAAAAGAAAAAAACTGCACATTCCTAAAATATTACAGATTGAACTCTGATGTACTAGATACATTATATGTAATAGGTAAGAGATATAGGTAATATACATCGGTGTAGCCATGATGATTTAAACATCTGGAGAGTAAGTAAAGTTGAAAGCCTTAATGAAAAATATATTATGAGATAAAGACACATGCACCTTTATAAATTGGTTTAGAATTCAACTGGGAAGGACCACAGTATTACAGGGTATAATTTGAACTGTCTTCTAGTGAACAGACAGTAGTAGTACTTTTCAGGTTTACAAAATGTAACAAAACATATTTGGGGAACTAATAAAAAACAGGAGGCTGACAGCCCTGGGAAGGCTGTTTGAAGGACAAACATCTTGGTATCAAATAAGAAGGGCACAACTTCACAGTATAAAAAACTGCAAACTGCTAGATTCAGACATACTATGGTAACACAGCAAAAAAAGCTTTCCCGTACTCCCACTGGCCTCAGCTTTAGCCTGGAGGAAAAACTACTTTTCCTTTTCCTTCAGGGAAAACACTTTTAATTTTCTTGTTCATTCAGTTCTTGGCCTCTGACAAAGGAGTCAAAAGGGTGGCAGTTGCCGAAGTCACTTATTGATTTTCTTGGTTTATTTATGAATGCCAGACATGCAAGGGCCTGTCTTCAAAATTTAACACCTGGTATTTTACACCATTAAGTAAATTGCCAGGAAGATCAGTTCCTTTCCACCTCTGCAACTTTCACATAACGAGCCAGTTGCCCTTACAGAAAGTTCATCAAACTTTGGCTCTCATAGAAAGCTCGCAAATTTAGGGGCCCTCTGCTAAAGCTGTATGTGGAAGTCCCCTGTCCTCTCTACTTCAAGGCAGCTTTCTTCTGTGGTCTCAGTTGACGTCCATTCTTCTACCAGTACATGGGAAGGAAAGCTCCGCTTTAAGCTGAAATACATGCAATAGGAAGCAGAGGGAAAAGTAAAAAGGCACAGCATGAGATCAACAGGACAGTCTTCAAGGGTAATCCCATGTACCATATGTTGCAGTAATCCAACGGAAGGTGACAGAAATCATGAATCACTCTGACAAGGGCTTGATTTCAGAAAAATATGGCAAACACTTAAATGCAGACAGAAAAAAAAGCATACTTGACCATAAATTCTGCAAAGAGAGAGCTGAAAGCTTTGCCAAACTGCAAACCCTGTAAAAAATAAGAGGACAGACCCCCTTAATAGCAGGAAGCACTCCTGTTGCTGCTGTTCTCCTCAAGATTCTTCCCTCATATTGTTAACTTCATTAATTTTACTTTACCTCAAGGAAACCTCGGCTTTTTTACTTTTGATCGCGTATCGGATAAATACCGGGAAAGAAAGAATCAGATCCCCTTGGCTGGATGAAAGAGAAAGCACTGTCTCATCTGCCGCGTAACTAGAACTCCCCAGCCCCTTTTCCACATGGACCATTTAAACCTGTTCAGACAGGGACAAACTTAGAACTTGAAACATCCCCACTGGAAAAAGGGATGTTACAGGTGAACAAAACTGTAAATTCACTGCTGATTCCCTGAACTGGTCAGTCCAGTCCAAACAGTTCCTGGTGAAATTTATTTTACGGTGAGTGCTGTAATTGTTTGAAAGAGACTTTTTTAAGAGAGGATGTTTTGATTTAAGTTAATGTAGTTTTATAAATAAAATTGCAAAATAAATTATGGAGAGATTTTGCTTATAAATGTGAGAGCTTTTAAATTTAAAAACTACAATCAATATTAAATCATCTAAAAACACAAAATACAAAAATCATAATATGTTAGTGAGGCTCTATATTCTTAGAATAGATTTCTCATTAAAAAATCAATATCTAATTTTGCTCTGAAATATAAGAAAAATGTACTCATTTTTCATTTAATCTCAAAGGAATCTACACACTTTTTGCATATACACGATCAGAATCAATTCATATAACTTCACAATCTCCACCTCTGAGTGAATACAGTTCCTTTCTATGAGTACATTGGAAAACAGCTTTTTGGAGAAAACAAAGGAAAACAAAATACAAATTAAGACTGCAGGAAATTAGACTGCAGGTGTACACAACACAAAGTAATTTAAAAAAATACAGATACATTTTTGAGCAGTGATAAATGGGGTTTTTTCCCCAAAAATGTAGGTAGCTTTGTCTTGGTTTCATTTTTACTTACAGGGATGAATCCCATCTAAACAGACTCAACAACACTTAAGTCTTACTCCAGTTAACAGATGTGCTTCCAGTGACACTTGTTCCAACGCAGAGATTCACCGAAGTTAATCAAACTCAGCACAGGCACAGGACCACAGCAATGCAATGGTTTGCTGGTCCATGGCAGCAACTTGTTCAGCTGTGTCACCTGTCCCCATGACATGACTGCAGGCAAAGGTGTTCCCAATTTTCAGCTCCTGATCAAATTTCACCAATGCACTCTGCATATTTCAGGCGATGCTAAGCAACATAATATTGCAATTGAAGTCCATAAAACAGCTTGTACATTTTTCCGTACAGCCTGGTTCCATATTCTTAGGCACAAGCACACATACACATACAAAATCTCTTCTAATTCTCATCCATTAAGTGCAAACCCATTACCCTGATACTTTGCAGGTGGCATCCAGGGCCAAAATCAATAAAGTTAAACTAGGATGATCTAGAGTTCTCATAAATTCTCTCCTTTCTTCTCAACTGCCTAGCCTCATGCACCATGCACTCCATCAACCAGCTGCCGTCCTGTTCTACATCTATAGGTAAAAACACATAGCCGGCAGAACATTAAACTGTATAGCTGAAGTTTCTCATGCAATGTCAAAATTTTTGCAATAAAGAACAGTACCAAGGAGACTTATCACCTAAAATAACTAAAATAGTCGTAGATTGTTCATGTCCTTTTACCGCTCAAGCTTTCACATTATGTTTTCATCTACATCTGTGCAATTTCATTTAATGAGTACAAAATTTAGCCTCCTGATGTCAAATGTCAAAATTATTCTAAAGTTAATACTGCAAATATGCAGAAGTGCAATGACTTTATTTTGAAATAACTTCATATGAAAGGCTAATTAAAAACCTAAAGAAAAATGAATATAAATGAGAACTGACTGCTTTCTTAGTACATGCAAGTGCTAAAGAAATTGTGCAAAGAAAAGATATTAGAAAGCTCAGACAGCTGCTATGTCTGGTTTTGCATAGGTCTTGATGCTTTTTCCAAGACCAATGGAATCGTCAAAAGAAAACAGTGATACTAACAAATCACCGCTCAAAACACAACTAAACATATTCAGTCATCCAGTTCCAAAATGGCCTTTTGTTACATAAACTGCTTTATTGTCATTTCTCTCAAAAGTCTTATTACTAATCATTTGATCTGTAGAATACTTCCACATGAATACTTCCACATCTGTAGAATACTTCCACATACTGATGCAAATAGCCCCTAGTTAAATCTTTGGATTGTTTGTATAGTAATGGACTGTAGGTTTGCTAAATATCTGGAAAGAGAATGATGTATCGATATAAGTATTACAAAATCCTAGTTTATTGATACGATTTTGAAGCCTTCACAGTATATTCAAAGACTTTAGAATTAATATATATTTTACAAAAATGTAGACAAAATCTTCATGAGCAGTGGCTACGAAATTTGTAATGCTTGCTAGGCTCATAGGCCAAACTAGGTTTGTAAGAAAATGTAGTATCTTTTATTAGACCTGCTAGTATAAGATGTAGACAGAATTTTGGGTACATAATTTCTTTGTTTGATCAATTCAGAGTATTGGTAACCAAGAGAAATACTTGAGAAGACAGTTCACACTTAGGTCATTCAAGCATGTGAAGACTTCCATTAGCCATTCTCAGAACAAACAGAGCGCTCTGTTTCTTGCTAGAAGAGTAGTAGACTTTTTCTCTGCAATATAATAGTACTTACGCTAAAATAGCATGGTTGGGCTGTGTTGTATTCATGAGCAATGTCCTAATAAATTTCACATAATCAAGTTCAAAAAAATAACTCTCAATTAAGGACCTTAAAGTAAATAACTGTATTTTGATGCAAGGCATTTAAACTACCATTCTAACTAGAATTTGGTGTTTATCTAAAGCCCAAAATACAGAGAAAATTATTTATTCCTCAAAATTTGAAACAGTTAATTTGCTAGATCCACCACTGTCATCACCTAGGTTCACCCCAATCAAAAAGCAACTCTCAGGGCATACACTGATCTTCAGTGATTCCAAGAGGGAATAGGAAAGACAGTTTTCTTAACATAGGAAAGACAGACCAAAAAATTAGGAGATTTCAAACACTACCCATTTTTATTACAGATGCCTGAAAAAAACCAAACACAGACAGACACGCTCCCCTATCTTCAATAGTATTAACAATGCTTATCATAAGCAAAGTGCACAAAGTCCCGACACTGAAAATACGACACACCTGATGTGTACAAACTCAGAAATGAGTGCCAAAATAGATGTTCAATCTAGAACTGTCTGGAAACAGCTATTCATCGTGCCATGTCTCTTCATGCCTCTGAAGTGGCAAGTGTGTGAATGCTTTTGTGTGTGTCATTATTCTGCAAACTGCAACTAGCTTTTCTTGCCTCTGTAACAGTGCCAGAAAATATATTTGGAATATGGCTTTCTTGTCTAAAAGTCTCTCTGGACATAAGTATCTGATATGCAAACAAATTTTGAGGATGATTACTTCAGTTATAAATACAAAAAATTACAATGCTATCCTATCGCGTTGTGCAAATTGTCTTACCTAAGTAACTATTAAAGCAAACTGATAGTGGTATTCTTTTCCGCTGTTTGTTGTGAAAACCAAAAATAACTCTGACTAACATTTACTGCCCAGATTTCAAAACTAGGCAACACCATAAACATTGCAAAATATTTTACCATATCTGTGAAGCATAAAAGAAGGGATAAAACAATTTTAACTCTTGACAGATGCAGAGATCTGATAAGCTATCTGCATCCTTACAGATCCAATATATGGATCTGACTTGGGTAAATCACACAGCCCTGATCAGGTGTAAATCATTCCAGTAATTGTAAATTATATGCAAGTATTTCCAAAAAGCAGATTAAAACCACTCTGTGTTTGTAACTGATTACATAAGATTTTCTTACATGTTTTATCATCACTGGGAATTAGAGTCAAACTGTAGGCACTCAAGCTTTTTCCCCCAAAATGTAATTGCATGCCAGCGTCTATTAATTAAAACTGGTAGGCCCAGGGGAGAAGACAAATGCAGCGGGCACCAGTGGGTAGAGTGAACGAGAAGGTAAAATTGGCTGGAAATCATAACTGGCTCTAACTATTGGCAACCAAAAATAAAATTTCAAGTTTGACATTTTCCACCTTCAATAACGCCTGCATCCCAACAAGCCTGAATACAAGGGCAGCAGTATTTTTAAATAGCCTTTTCTTAAGGTATTAAGTTCAAGTCTTAAAATGCTTAGTAACCGCCTGATGAAGGAGGCACGCTACATCTTTGTTAGTTGCTTTCCTGTATCCAAGGATGCAAAAAATTCTTCACATGAGTCTTCAGAAATAAAAGGGCATTGACAAGACTGAAAATTTCAAATCTCTCTTAAGTTGTTCTCCCTCTGCTATTTTCCAGAAAAACAACCAATGGGAGGGTTCCCTCTCCCTCTAGAGAAGAGGTCTCTTCTGCATAATTCCTTCTAAGATCAGGGCTTATAACATCTCTGTACTTTGAGAAGTTCCTGCCCAGAGATCATGTTCTTTCACCCAGTCTTTGTCTTCACCCTTCTGCAGGGCACAGATCATGCCCATGAATTTGTAGACACACAGACTTCTGAGTCAGAAAGTATTAGTGCAGTGATGTCATACAAAGCCCGGTATGAAGCTTTGGAGGTTTCTTGTATCAAGTGGAGAATCATGTATGAAGACGCATGCACAAAAATAACGCCCTGTGCATTTCAGTAAAACCCCTGAAACTGGGGCCAGAAAAGAGCTCTGGACAAAAGTCTGCACTTCAGACCTTCCGAAATTTCAACATATGCTGATCTGAAGCCCATGTCTAGAACCTGGTAGGGATGTTTATTCCTGCCTGTCATCCCCTACCACCTCCCACTCTTCTATAGCTTTTGAGGAAATTCCTACGAATCTGCTATTGTCTGCTGACGGTCTCCTGCTCCTGCCTTGTTGGTGAGATGGCCCCCCCAATAGAACAGTCAATGACTGTCTCATAATTCCCTTACCACATGACTGTGTGGAGTTGTGAATACATTTTGACTGTATATAGTAGTCAAACTATATACTATATACTATATACAGAATACTTAGTCCACCTTCCTGCTTAAAAATCACTATAAATTCTCTGAAATTCCCTGAAAGTCATGAAAACCCTCCTTGCAATTCTGAGGTCACCACGGTTGTCTCCTTTGATCAGGGCATCTTTCTGGCCACATCTGCCCTCTCAGAGTGGTGAAAACTTGAAGCCTCAAATGCTGGTAAATTCTTTCTGATGTTTCCATTGGCCAAAAGGCAACAATAGTTTCTGCACTGTTCAATTCTCTCTCTCCCTCCCTGAGTGAGGGCCTTGGACAATAAAGAGAAAGGGGCTGGAAGCAGTGACCACAAGCAATCCTCCACCTGAATGATTCAAACTGATCTGAGAACATATTAGATACTGGTCTCCCCCTTAAGCTTTAAAACAAAGGGACATGCCAAGTCCTGCATGAGGAGAGGAATAATCCCATGCATCAGTACATGCTGGGTGCCAACCAGCTGGAAAGAAGCTCTGCAGAAAAGCAACTGAGGATTCCTGGTCAACACCAAGTTGAGCCTGAGCCAGCAATGTGCCCTTGCAGCATTCTGGGCTGCACTGGAAAAACATTGCTAGCAGATCAAGAGAGGTGATTTTCCTCTCTGCCTCAGCACTGGTGAAGCCACATCCGGATGCTACATCTAGTTCTGGGCTCCTCAGTACAGGAAAGACATGGACATACTGGAGCAAGTGCAGCAAAAAGCCACAAAGTCGGTTAAGGGACTGGAGTACATCACACGAGAAAAGGCTGAGAGAGTGGGCACTGTTCAGCCTGGAGAAGAGAAGTCTCAGGGAGATCTTAACAATGTGTATAGATCTTCAGTGGGGAGGAGTAAAGAAAACAGAGCCAAACTCTTCTCAGAGGTGCCCAGTGACAGGATCAGAGGCAATGTACAAAAACTGAAACACAAGAGGTGCCATCAGGAAACACTTTCTACTGTGAGGATGGCTGAAGACTAGAAAAGGTTGTGCAGAGAGGTTGTACAGTCTTCATCCTTGGAGATACTCAAAAGCCATCTGCACACGGTCCTGGGCCAGTTCTAGGTGGCCCTGCTCTGAGTAGGGGGTTGGACTACACAACCTCGAGACTCCTGCCCACAACCACAACCTGAACCACAACCATTATGTGATGCTGTGAAAATGCAGTCCTCCAGGAGTAAAATCGTTTCACCACGGATTTGTACACTCAGGTGTTGGGATCAGAGTTGGCACTGCCAGGAAGAGGCACGCGGCAATATTCGAACAGTCTGTCTGGGTGATTCTAGGGGCTTAAACTACCCATGCACACAGTAAGCAACCTGTGCTCTGCTCCATCACAGAACCTGAAACATAGTGGTTCCAAAAGCCTTCAAATAAAAAGGAAGAAATAAACCTTTCAAGCAGCAGAGGTGAGGGCATCCTCTGTTCCTCCTGGTCCACTGCACAGAAAGTGAGATTCATGGGACCACAGAAAGAATAAGCAAGAGGGAGTCTGACTCAGAGGAGGGAGTCTTGGTATCGTTTATCCATTTTATCCTTCAATTCCTTAGCGCCAAATGCACAACCATTTCCCAGAACTCTCGATTCCTCTTTTGTCTTCTCAGTGGGATTAAAGATAGGCTTTAGATCCTTTATCCTAAAGATAGGATAAAGACAGACTTCCTCATGATGGTCCCTTGATTCTTGCTTTTATTTCTGCAAAGTGGCCCAGTTTCAACAGAAGGGATGAAGAATGATCCTACCTCTCCCTTCCCTACTGTTTATGGAAGGGCAATTATCGTCAGGGGATTTATAGCATTCAGGCTAAGAAGGTCTTGGAATCCTACTTCCTTATTTTGCCCATAAGTAGTACACAAAATAAGGGTGGCAGCAGCTGCCACTGTGTTTTGAGCAGTATTCGATGTTTTCTGACAATGCTAGGTGTGGTCCCAGTGTTAGAAATGGAAAGGGAAACAAACTGTCTCCAGGAAACTGGTTAAAAGCAGTTGGCCTCCTGGCCAATCTGTTAATCTTCAGAGTTGCACAGCTAGCAGTTCAGGCTGGAAGCTTCCAGGTGCACAGAGGAAACTATATAGGGGTTATCTTGCGATCTCTGAAACAGAGATTCTCATGAAATGCAAGTGACTTCAGGATTTGGCAGCCTTGAAAAGTGAGCAGCTTCAATATCCCTGTTGATTCTAGAGATCTGAATTCTACTAAAATCAAGTGTGTGCACCACACTATATGGTCAAAATAGGGTGTTAGGATCAATTTCTCCATAATTATTAACTGCCAGTCCCATGGCAAATTTTGAAATAACTCTCTTAAGATCTGGGAAGGTTTCAAGTACCTGCTAGCCTCTCTACTGAACCTACTCAGTTAGAGTTACAAAACTACAAAGAACCTCCTATGTCTCTGAGTTGTTTTCTACTGTTGCCACTATCTTGGCAAACAATCTCTTTCACAGTCTTGTTAAATCCCATCAGAAGAGTAGTAAGAGCTTTTGTCCCCACTTAAATTTGCTCCAGAAAATGACTGCCATGGTAACTAGGAACCTTATTCTAATTTCTGGCCAAAATTTGTCTAAGGCTGATTTATAGCTGTTCACCCTTTGATAAGCTACTGTTCCACCAGGGGTGGAGAAAAGTGCTTTGGCTGTCCCAGTGCATCGTCCTGTGAGAGTTGGGCTGTGAGAGTCTTCCGCAGAACAGAACTGGAACTCAACTAGCTGTGTTCATAGCTGCCATGGTTTGCACTTAGTACTTAACTAACCCAATGAGCTAAGGCACACAATTGCACATAAGCAAACTTCAGCTTAAGTACATACATATAAATATATATTGTTCTGTGATTTCTCTGATTGAAATTTGCTGTATATTAACTGGGGTTGTTTCACTTCAAGGCATCTTATACCCACAAACAATATAGTTGTCTCAGGGTATCTAGTGTTTGAATGTACACTTCAAACCTTTAAACTATTTTTCCTTTAAAATGGTGTCCGTCCCCCCCGTTTTTGCAAGCGATGGTTTGTTTCTCTCTTCAGCCTCCTTGAAAACTTTCCCTCTCACACTTCCTCACAATTTGTCAGTCACATCAACGTCACCTGTAGGGCAACATCTGGACTTCAGGCTAGACACACCAGCCACTCAACACGAACCTCTTCCCTTTCAGCTACAGGAATATCTACCATGTAAAACAGGAAAAATGCCTCCAATGTGAATTAGTCTGCAGAGCAGGCCATGGCACATTCTACTGCCGTCCTATGCAAACATTTATTCAGACAGGAGCAGCAGAAGCTTGGGTCTGTAAGGCCAAGCTCCAATTAAAAGAGCTGCTAGAGACTACAGTCTTCAGAGATACCCGCAAAATCTGGCACAGTCCGTGTGGAACGGGGAAACAAGAGTGGATGAGAGTTGTCTACCACAGTGTGCTGGTTTTGGCTGGGATAGCGTTAATTTTCTAGCCAGTATGGGGCTATGTTTTGGATTTGCAGTGTTGATAATACAGGGATGTTTTTATTATTGCTGAGCAGTGCTTACACAGAGTCAAGGCCTTTGCTGCTTCTCACACCACCCCACCAGCGAGTAGGCTGGGGGTGCACAAGAAGTTGGGAGGGGACACAGCCGGAACAGCTGACCCCAACTGACCAAAGGGATATCCCATACCATATGGCGTCATGCTCAGCAATATAAAGCTGGGAGAAGAAGAAAGAAGTGGGCGGACTTTCAGAGTGATGACGTTTGTCTTCCCAAGTAACTGTTAGGCATGATGGAGCCCTGCTTTCCTGGAGATGGCTGAACACCTGCCTGCCGATGGGAAGTAGTGAAGGAATTCCTTGTTTTGCTTTGCTTGTGCGCGCGGCTGTTTCTTTACCTATTAAACTGTCTTTATCTCAACCCACGAGTTTTCTCACTTTTACTCTTCTGATTCTCTCCCCCATTCCACCAGGGGGGGAGTGAGGGCTTAGTAGCCGGCTGGGGTTAAACCATGAGTCCTTTTTGGCACCCAACATGGGGTTCGAAGGGTTCGAGATAACGACAGGTTTGACTGGAATGTGCTAGATCAAATTTATAGCTGTTATTGCTGTTTAGCTATTAATCAGCAGGCTTCTGCGCTTGCCATGGGGCTCACTTGCCTTCCTGTGTATCAGAGTCTAGTGCTCGTTAGTGGCTGCTTTTTGCTTTCGCTGCTTGCCGTACTGCTGTACTGCTGATCATCTTACTGTGCTGTGCCTGGGAACATTTTGATAACAGCAATGGCGATGCGCCTGGGCTGGCGGATGGCCAGGGCATCGCTGCTGTTTCTGTGCTGCTGTACTGGACAGGCTGGAACTCCAGTGTGAACTCGAGTCGAAGGAACTGTGACCTGTGGATGAGTCCCCATGGGAGCACGACACCCCGAAGCATCTGTGGCCATGGATAAGCCCATGCCAGAGCAGGTACATCTCGAAGCGTATGTGGCCATGGTTAGGTCTATGCCTCTGAAGGGATTGTGGCCCAAGGATAAGTCCATGCTGGAGAAGGTACACCTCAAAGCATCTGTGGCTGTGCATGAGGTGGCCCGTACCCCCCTGGAGGGACTGCAGCCATGGGTAAGGCCATGTTGGAGCAGGTTTACTTCTGAAGGGCCTGTGGCTGTGGGTAAGGCCACGCAGGAGCAGGTGTATCTCTGAAGGCACTGTGGCCCATGGAGAAGGCCACCCTGGAACAGGTGCACCTCAAAGCGACTGTGGCTGTGGATAAGTCTATGCCGCACCACGTATATCCCTGGAGAGACTGTGGCTCATAGATAAGGCTCTGCCTGAAGCAGGCACACCCCTAAGGGACTGCAGTCTGTGGGTAAGTCCAAGCCGGAGCAGAGGCAAGGGGAGGAGTTCATTGCAATGTTCAAGATGATGGTCTGGTCCAAAGGGACCAGGGGTGGAGACTGTAATGGAAATACCTTTAAATTGTTGTAACCCATGATTTGAGTTGCATGTTATGGGAATTACTATAGCAGGAACCACCTGAAACAATGGAGGACAAGCCTTAGAAGAAGCAGTGCAAGTGCAGCAGTGACCCGACCTGAGCTGGCTTTGGTGCCCAGTAACTCCACGCAACACAGCACCTCTCCTGTCCTGAGTGACCACCATAACAGATGGAGCCCAAAGTCATGGACTAAATGAACTCAGTGGACATTTTGTGGACATTTTAAAGACATGTTAAAGACATTTTATAGGGGTGGTCCATAGACTAAGGGAATGATATCTGTGTATTGTATCAAAGGATGGGAAGGGGGGTGGTGGTTAATGAGAATGTATAGGATAGTGTAGGACCTGAGCATGACGTAAAAACGGTATGGAATAAGGGGTGGAGAATGTGCTGGTTTTGGCTGGGATAGAGTTAATTTTCTTCATAGTAGCTAGTATGGGGCTACGTTTTGGCTTTGGGCTGCAAACAGTGTTGATAATGCCGAGATGTTTTTGTTATTGCTGAGCAGTGCTTACACAGAGTCAAGGCCTTTGCTGCTTCTCACACCACCCCACCAGCGAGTAGGCTGGGGGTGCACAAGAAGTTGGGAGGGGACACAGCTGGGACAGCTGACCCTAACTGACCAAAGAGGTATTCCATACCATATGACATCATGCTCAGCATATAAAGCTGGGGGAAGAAGAAGGAAGGGGAGGATGTTCAGAGTGATGGCGCTTTGTCTTCCCAAGTAACTGTTAGGCGTGATGGAGCCCTGCTTTCCTGGAGATGGCTGAACACCTGCCTGCCGATGGGAAGTAGTGAAGGAATTCCTTGTTTTGCTTTGCTTGCACGCGTGGCTTTTTCTTTACCTATTAAACTGTCTTTATCTCAACCCACGAGTTTTCTCACTTTTGCTCTTCCAATTCTCTCCCCCATCCTACTGACGGGGGAGTGAGCGAGCGGCTGGGGGGTGCTTAGTAGCCAGCTGGGGTTAAACCACGACACATGGTGAAGCCCCACCTACTCAAAAGACTGCTCTCCATGCTGCTGTCAAAAGTGTGGCAGGCAGGAAGGTGAAGCCCTCCCAACCACAGAAGAACAAAAAGGCAAAGCTCTGAAGCCCCGACACAAGATCATTCAGCTTGGAGGGAGGAGGACCTGGTTCCTACTCCCAGACCTCTCAGTATTTTAAACTTCTCTGACTCATTTAAAAAAGGCTACATTAACAGCCCTGGGTAACCAGAAGCATGCAGCATGAGAGCAAGACAGCTCCTCTGCAAGGAGAGCTCTTCCTATTGGGCTTGACATTGAGTTAGGCTCCTGGGCCCATAAACTTTTCTTTCTTCTCTGTACGGGGAGCCAAACTGTTTCCACCAAGTTATAATGTAACAGCACTTGTCTAGGACACAATTTCTTCAAGCTGGTAAGTGTACTGGGCTTAGATAACCACTTCCTAACCACCAGGCTATTACACCTAAGGTAGCTGGAAGCAGTAACGCTGCCTGTCCCCTGCATGTTAGAAAAGCGGCCATCGCTGTGCCAATAGCACTTTGAGTTCAACACTGAGTATGAATACGCATGATAGAGGCACTGTATTAGCAGTCAGGTCTTTCAGAGGACTTAAGCATATGACTATGTAGTTTGTGACTCCCAAACAGGCTTAGGTATAAGGCAGACAGCAAGCAAGTCAGCAGCCAAGGCACTCACATGCTCTGGTCCTGTATGTGCTGGACACACAGGAACACCCAGCTTCTCAGGTGCACCATCATGGAAAGATTTCGTGAACTGCACTCAAAGTGCCTCAGTTTCTACTTAGTGCCAGGTAAGCATCAAAGTGCTTATGCGAATTTGAGTCTCCAGTGCCATACACCAGAGTGGGACCGCACTTCGTCGCACAAAGGCATGGATATGCTCTCAGGAGTACCTAGTGAATGGAAAACCCACCTTTGGATGTAAAGGCAATTTCAAGGCAATCAGCTAACGTTAAAGGGTTCCTCATGCCAAGATACACCTGTTCATAAAAAAAGCAAAAGGAAGAACCTTCACAAAAGCCCTAACTCCTCAACACATTGCTCCAAGGTATTCAACAGGTCATAGGATAGCAGAACATTCCCCTTCCACAAACACCACACACAGCGGTTTGAAATCTGATATTGGAAGGGTGAGGGGAGGACGAGGTCTCTGCCACTTACCAGGTATACCTAGAAAAAGAAAGTCATACTGGCCAGTACAAGTTGCATGCCTTTATCCTAAGAGTGTGACAAGCTCCGTAAGCCCCAGGCTGCTGAAGGAAACTCAGTGGGCCAACGAACTGACTGACAGGGCGAGTTCCTGGAAAAAGATGAGCAGGTGGTTTTAAACCGAAGCACACATTTCTGCTTTTCTCCAGAGCAAGCAGAGAAAGCATTACATTGTCCATAGTCCTGCTCCCAGTAACAGCGCCCTACTCCCAGGCTGGCACGCTGCAGTACATGCTGATGTCAGAGAGGTTTTACAAGAAGGCTTTTAGCTCAGAGTCAGAAACAGGGCTCAGGAAGACAGAGAAGTACAGACCCGGAGGAGAGAGACACAGCCTCTTTACCGAGGACCCTAATCTCTTTCACTTCTCCTGAAATCCATAGAGTCTACTCACAGAAACATCTCAAATTCCCTTGGATCCACAATTTTATGATCATCATGTGAAGAATACAGTAGCATAACCAATAATTCTTCCTTGAGTTTTCTGCCATGAGGAGTGCTGGAAAGGAAAACTACAAGTAGTGTTTTAAAAACTTTTATTGCTATCAGGACATCCAGAACAGGAGAGAAATGCTGCACCCTTTTTAGCCCTTATGATTCATGAGACAGCATGTATCCGGCCTCTGATCGGCCCAGGATTGAAGGTAGCCTAGTTTGCAACACAGATCAGCTTCACTTCCAGGGGACATTACAGATTTGCACGTGGGTGTTACAGACGGAAACACTTCTCCGCCAGGTGGTTTTAAGCGAAAACTGGTGGCTGTTTTGCTGAGACATTTGGATAATCAGAAAAACTTTTACTGAAGATAATAGGAAGGGATGGTGACGATACATGACTTTTATAATATAGCTGTGCCATCTGGATAACACCATTGTATATTTGTAACAAACCTCTACAAAATTATGGAAGTAAATTCTTGACTCAAAATCCAATCTTACTCTCTTGAAAGATGTGTCTAACTCTTGACCCAAAAAGGAAGTAAGTGCTTGGCATACAGAAAAGGCAAACAATCTCAGAAAATCTAGTGGCTCTCTGTAAGAGTCGAATCATAATCCATATGAAAACTATTTACTGTGACTTAATTTTTGAAAACCAACCATATAGCTAAAGTAAGTATACAGGTTTGTAAGTTTCCCAATGTATTTTCTATTAATTTCTGGCTCTTTATTTAAAGAAAAAAATTTCTTTAAAATCACAATTTCTCAGACCAATGGAGAGCCTAGACTGTTATTTTCATTATTTGAAGAACTGTTGAATAAGAAATATTAACTTTGGGTATCACAAACCTTTGAAGACAATATAAAGTAATTTCAAGTTGAATTCACAAAGCACAATTTTTTCTCTCTTCTAAAAATTGTATTTACAGTGTCCAAAATTCACTTAGTAAAACTGCTGAAGATTCCCATAATCTCACAGAAAAGGAAGTATCAATCCAGAATTCAGAAATGCCAATACAAAAGAAGAGCAGAAGAAAAAAAAAGGGGGGAAAAAAAGGAGGAAGATTTATCCTCTACCCCATGTTAACAAAAACAGGGCTGAGAAATTACCATCTCTACCAAAAAAAGTTCATTCTGGCAGTGACTGTAAGATTTATAGTATTGCTCTACAACATCACCACAGAACCAGTAATCTTCTTCACGGAATAAAAGCTAAATATTTATAGGGAAGTAGCTGTGCTGGAGGACAAGGAATGGGAGAAGGATAAATGTAGTTCAGAGCCTTTGAGCTACTCCTTTTTTAATTTTCTTCTGCTAAACAGAAACTGAAGAGGGATCCTTCATTTACGTTTCCCCACATTGACTAATACGATCCATTTTCACAAAACATTTCTCATTTCAACCAGCCCACCTCCAAGACTAGCCACACCCCAAGCATAATAATGAACAGCAACAGCAAACTGAACTCTTCCTCTTGAACCGAGATCCAAACACCATGCTCCCAGCCTGAGACCCTCTCCTCAGCAATACGCAACACTAGCAGCTGGGCCTCGGTACCCGCCGTTGCAATCACCTCCAGCAGTCCCTGTAAAAATTCAGAGCCATGCACCAACGGGAAGGGACAGAGACAGCAGTATATGAAATGCTGTCCCAGCTTCACCACGCACAGCGTGCGGGGCCGATGTCGGGAGCCTGTGGGGGTTTGGTCTCTCCATCGGTCAGAGAAAGCCACGGGGAAGAGCTGGCACCCGCATCCTTCAAGTGGGTATTTCCGCTGCTGCCAAAAGAAATACCCAGCTCACGTCACACCTTCAGAGCATCCCTTCCAAGCACAGGTGTGTGAAACCAGAAGGCAGTGAGGTAAGGATACACCTCCCGTGGCAGGGAGGGTCCGGGTAACGTCAGAGGTTTGCACGTATTCCAGTCACCTCTCCTACCGTTTCCCCCCCCAGAGCGAACAGGCCTGATGGGTAGTCAGAAGAGGAGAAACCCTGATTCTCCTCCACAGGCCACAGCTTCAATCTGTTTATTCTCATCACTTGCAGCAGGCAATTTGGTAACCTTACGTTTGAAGCCTCCTGTTGACGGAGTAGGCTAGAAAATGTGGTCACATGCGCCGTTTGGCAAGGATGTGGGGAGGATGAGAGAGAAAAGGTTCACAAGAGGCTGTGGGGACCCGGTTTCCAAACATGGCACCTACCCACACCCCGCGCTCCCCGCACC